>NW_008631710.1:0-21357 GCF_000691845.1 Merops nubicus
CAAAATATTATAGACAGTGGTGACTCTCAATTATCCATCTTTCATTTAATTTCTAATTAAGAAGGGCAACTGACAAAGCCTGTGGAGACTGAACTGAATTTTTTCCCCCTGGAGTTTTCCTGACAGGTAAGAATTATCCACCTTTCATTTAATTTCTAAGGTGAATTTCTCGTTTTTTTTATTGTGTTATGCTTCCTAAATATTACAGACTTAGCTACCTGAGTTTATTGTTCTTTGCTGTGTCAACTGAGCAAAGATAGAACCTTGCTTTTGGACTTACTAATGTTAAAAGATTCCTGGATGTGTACTTAAAATGATCCCAGTCCTGTTACCATAGGGTTGGTGTCCAGATAACAAGAACTAGCAACACAGTTGGCACAGGTTGACAGTTACTTGTTTTCTCAAGAAGGGCAACTGACAAAACCTGTGGAGACTGAACTGAATTTCTTCCCCCTGGAGTTTTCCTGACAGGTAAGGTTGAGACTTGTAGAAATGTCAAGAAGATGCTGATGGACAAAGGATACATTTCCTATGGCTAAAAAGGCTCTTGTGTGTCAATCCCATCCTTTTCACAGATGTAACATTATTTTCAAGACCTTTTTATTCAGTTCTTCTTCAGTTCTATATTTAACTAATAGGGTTGAAATGATGTAATCATGTTTGGTTTTTTGTTTTTCAGATTGAATAAATTTTATTAATTCCTTTTCAGTGTTTTTTCCCTCCCATGAATCTATGCCCTTTCTTAGTGATGTTAAGTATAAAGTTTTAATTCAGACTTGTTTGCAAAACCTCTATTAAATTCTTTTTGATCCACTGAGGCTAGTTGTTTTGAATTCTTTCTGGAAATGCTTTTGCATACTTTTCCATAAGACACAGTGAAACAAAGAGTAACTGTGAGTTTATACATGTCCTGAAGGTTACCTACTTGATAATATTTTCTACTTGTTTAAGAGTTATGATGATGTTTCCTTGATCTCACTGGGTTTTTTTTTCTGAGGGAAGTTCATGTAAATATAGTTCTTACCTGTAACAGTGAGATGCTTGAACAGGGCATTGTTTTTCAGTTCTGTTGGTATGGCAACAGGGGCTTGTGTGATCTAACATGTAACCACTGTCCCCCAGGGGAAAAAAAATAAAAGAAAAAGAAATATTTTGAACAAATCAGAGGAAAAAAGCAATGGAAAGAGGCATAAAAGGATAAGGACTGTACTTGGTATAGCCCTCTGTCAGACAGATCTTGTTGCAGACACAGAAACTATATAAGTTGTTCAAGGACTTCCAGAGATACTCCCAGCTAGAGACTCAAATCTTGTAAAGAGTCAGGAAATATTGTTGCCAAGGTAGACAAAATTCTGTGGTCCCTGTCTGTTTGGAAATATCTGGTCTCTGAAGAATTAAAGATTATTTTATTTACCAGTTGCAATACTTAGAGCTCGGGAGGAACAGCTTCAAATCTACCTTCTGTTTTATTGGAAAAGAAAATAGAATCAAGATGTTTACCCTTCCATAATACTGTCTTATTTATTTGTGTATACTGAATATTGGTGTGTTGGTCTGTCTCCCCTACAGAAACTGTTTTACTTAAATGAATAATCATTGAGACAGAAAAAATTACTTTGTTTCTCTCTGATGCCCTTTGAAGATTTTTAAACCTTGCTGCTCAGTTTCAATTAAAGTTCTGTAAATCAAGTATTTAAATTCCATTCCTCTTAGGTGAGAAATTCTGCAAGATGCTAATTCCATGTTAAGGCAAAATTAATTTTTAGATTTTTTTTGCCAAAGACCAAACAGGGAAAAATCAAACTGTTGCATAATCCATTGTTCCCATTAAAGGGAAGAATAAAAGTCATCTTGCAAACTGAAGGGAGTTTTTTGCATGAAGACACTAAGCAGGTTGTATGGAAGCCAACAGTGTCACAGCACAGAAGTCTGCTACCATTGCAACTTAAAAGCTGTCCAACATCTTGACATTAAGAATAAGAATTTGATAATTGTACTTGATTAGATTTTAGGTAATAAATAGCAGGACTAGTAGCTATGATCATAAGTTTGAAGAATGAAGGCTGTTGGCAAAAGATAAAGTAAATGAAAATGAACGTGCTTTCAAATCTTATATAATGTGGTTGAAAACAATTAGTGTATTCTAGTAACATTCCAATTATTATATGTTTAATTAAAGTAAGTTTAAAGGTTTTGTTTTACTTAGTTATATGGATACTGTAATGCTTTTTATTTTAGAAAGAGCTTAAAAAAATAAAAATAAATGTTATGGGTTTTTTTCTAGGCAGAAATCCAAGTAGGATATCCTCTAAAAGTGTAAGTAAATCTTCTTTTTTTGGAGAAGTCAGCCCTTCTCACTAAAAAAATTTCATTATAGAAGCAAATGTTAAACAAAACGTAGCATTTTCTTCAAATGTGTTCTTTTGAGCAGAAAAATTATCATCATATACGTTCAGTTATGTTTTAAGACTACTTCAAGATGGTTAAGCATTTATATGATTTGTTCCAATATCAAAAAGATCTGTTAACATGTCAGAATTCAGTGGAGCCTCTGCTATACCAGAGGACAGAGAGAGCTGGGAGCCAGGGTGTATCTCCTGCTCTCTGAGCTTGGCGAGCAGAGCCAAGGTGTTGAGAAGTGTATCTGCCACCAGCATGGGGATGGAGCATCAATTCTTTGTTGCCCTGTTATGGTGTGTGCTTCAAGATTCCTCTGGTGTGAGATGTATAATTTGTCAATAGGATTTATTCTATCTGTTTGTACAACGTGTTTCCAGTTTTCTTACTTCACTACTAGTTCAGTCAGAGCTATTTTGGGAAAACTAATGAACTTCTGAGACCTCAAAATATGTTCTCTTTCATTTGTAGAATACTGTTCAGTTACTATCTTTTCAACCTCAGTTTCTGCCAGTAGATAGCCAACTGACACTTTTCTCTGCCCATTCTCCATATTAAACTATTAGTTAACTATTTTCTCAAAAGAGAATCCTGAAGGAGAAAAACATAGGGAAAATTGAAAAAGAGCAAGAAAAATAAATAAAGTTTGTCCCTTGTAAGTATGGTCTCCTAAAGGGACCACACTGGAACAGAAAGTATCTGAATACATGCAACCCCTAGGAAGATGAGCGAGAGGTGAAATGAGGAATTAGATGCTCTAACTATTCTAGCATGGGAGAAAATAAGTTTTTGAGAGAGAAATTAAAAAATGACTAGCAGTTGCCTTGCTGTTTTAACTGTATTGACTGGATTTTTTTCCTCTCTAACTATTCTAGCATGGGAGAAATTAAGTTTTTGAGAGAGAAACTAAAAAATGACTAGCAGTTGCCTTGCTCATTTTAACTGTATTGACTGGATTTTTTTCTTTATGGATGGAAGGAAGCAACATGGAAAATCCAGCATCCAAAAGATTGTATTATAGCATAATGCCTAAGGTAGGAAATAGCCCTAAAGCCAATGTCTTGTTTTCAACCTCCTTTCATTTTATCTAACAGAAGTGCATTGAGTTGAACCACCTGAACATGATAATTAGCAGATCAGGCACCTAATTTAAACAGACCTGCAAAAGCTTTTGTAGGAGATATGTTAGTGTGAAAGTAGGTCCTTGTATTTGTCTCTCAAGCAGCTATTTAACAGCAGGAAGTTCTAAGCTCTCTGAAAAGCATCTTATAAGGTGGGTCTAATGGCTCAGAAGAGTTAGTAATAATGAATCAATGAATTAAACTTAATTATGAAGAATAAATGGATGAAAACACCTACGATGTTGTTAAAGCACTGAAAAAAAATGGGGTGAAGCTAGAAAAAGCTGTTTATCTATGGAGTTAAGGGTTTGGGTTTTTTTTTACTGTGATAATTAACTTTTCAGCTTCTGTGTTGATGTGTTTGTGTGTAAATGTATCTATATATCTGTGTCTTTCTAGCTTGCAAATGTAGTATCAGGCAGAACTTGAGTACAAAACTGTTTTATTTCAAAGGAGTTTTCTGAGTTGTACGTATCTGAAATGTCACAACAAGTATGAGGATGTATAGTTGTTGCCTAATCAGCAATGAAGATAAGTATTTTAAAGCTTAGGATCAATTTTGTAGGTGGATTAATAGTTCCAATAAGCCAGCACTCTACAGGAAGAATGACTACTTCTATGGGCTTCTCAGAGTTGCTTTCTTATTTTATTTATTTATTTGAGTGGGGTTTTTTCAAGCTCTGGAAAATGAAGCTTTAGGCACAGTAGTGGTTTTCAGAAGGTATAAAGAAAGGCTGAAATCAGAACCTTACATAAAACTTCTTTCCTTTAGCCAAGGAGCTGATGCAGAACTCCCTCAGAGAGAAGTCTCCACACTTCTTTTAATGATCTTAGCCCACTAACTAAGAGTACTTATTTTTGGGAGGCCTAATTGGAAATTGGTGTTGTGTTGCATTTTGATGATGTGTATGCACTTATCAGAAGAATTATTTTGTGGGACTAAATAGATAAACATCTTTTGAATTGCTGAGGATGAATGATGTACTCCAGTGTCTGAATTTGGGATCCTCAAACGTGCAAGGATTAGCACTTAAGGCCCCAGAACTTAAAAGCTGGTTGAATATTCAAAATGGTCCTTTTGCAAGATTTTGGTAGTATAGATGTGTTTTGCAGGTGATAACTTTGCTGATTTATAATATAACACATGACTATACTGAAAAGTATAAATGAGGGGAAGACATTCTTCTATTCCTCCACTTAAAAGAATCGAAATGTTATGTTTTTGCAAATTTTTTTTTTTGAGAAAATGTCTGTAGCTCTGCCTAACTTGAAGTTTTCTAGCTGATATATTGTGTTGGGAATCACTGAAGGAGGCAGGATAATTGAGTTACTTTCTTGAGGGAGAGCTTTTCTACTGCTAGGAATTAGATTTATGCCTTAGCCAAATTTGGTAGCTTTTGATATATTTTTATGGTATTCATATAGAGATGTAACTGTGTAATTTCCTTTAATCCCACATAAAGTAATAATTTTGTGCACATCTTTTATCTTTACAGTGCACTGGATTTATGATGAAAATTGAAGTGAAGAATTTGAATGTCGTGCTTGTTGTACTACCTGGATCCAAGGTAAATCTGTTTCTGTTGCAGTTCAACGTGGCATCGTTGATTGATTGTGTCTAATTAACTATAAACCTGTATTTTCATATTACTGATGAAAGAATTAACTGAAGCAGAGAAGTGTTTGAGAAGAAATAAAGAGAAAAACTTCCATGAATCACAAATGTTAAAGTTATAAGCTCAGATACTTATTTTACTATATTAACTCTAGCACACAAACACTTTTTCCTCTGGTAACAAATTCTAACCAGAGACATGTTGTAAATTGTACATGATCAAAGAACACATTTAGAAACAAACTGGTGAATTAATATTGAGTTTGCAAAGATTTTTTTCTCTCTCTCTAACACATACAGGCTTACTAATTTTTAGTATTCAACTCAAGGTTAAAATTGTGACATTATTTACAGCTGGAGGGATGTCAATATTCCCAGAAGAGTTCTGAAGGTATGCTGTGCACTGTGTTGATGTCACTTAACATTCATTTAAAAGAAAAATAATCTTTCCAGTCTCCTCGGGAGGGACTATTTTTTTTATTCTCCATCTTTTAATAAGACCTTTAAAATGTTTAATTAAAACAGAGAGATTACTGAAACTGTGACTTTAAAAATTATTTCAATTTTAAATAACTAAAGATCATGGTTTATTTTAATACTTTGATTGCTATTGGTTATCTCTGCATTTTTTCTTACAACAATCAAGTATTAATAGCAATCCTCTCTTGATACTGAAGATGATGTATGAAATCCCTGGAGTATTTAAAACAAGAGAGCTCACAGCACATACCGATGCCATGGAAACCAATATTTATTCTGATATATCAAGAATAATCTGACATCTGGATTTGTCAATGTTTCGCATTTTATATAGGGAAACATGCACTCATCATAGCTTGATGCTATAACAACAACTAAAAAGAATAAAATCAAAGAAACCCCCACATCATTAGAGAGAAACAGTGAGGAGTTGTTGCTAAATTTGCAGTACCTGATATTTAGTAGTGCAATATTTAGTACAGTTGCACTGTTGGATGAATTTCTAGTCAACACAATGTGTGCTGCTTCAGGGGCTGACAAATGTTAGCTTTTTTTATATTCCTTTCTTCTAAAAACACTATGGGGAGTGACCAGTTCTCAGTAAGCTGGGCAGAGAAGAGAGAGATGGGTTTTTTTACAGACCTGAGGAGAGATGTGTTGTGTAACCCATGAAACTAGTTGGTTATTGAAGGTTTACCCCTGTGGATAACCAATTGCTATTCTGAATAATATATCTCAACAAAGATGGAAAGATCAGTTAAAGGAATTAGTTGTAACTCACAGAGGAAAGGGGAACTTATATCCTTCATCCTGGAAAACTGTTTTTACTAGGTTTTTAATTCAGCCATGGCTGGTGTGAATGTACTTGGAGATGTAGCTACAATTCAGATACCTACTTAAAAGAACAGAACTATAACCTCCATTCATACTGCACCTGATGACAACAAAACCCAAATTTTCACAACTGTCCCCCTTTCTTTGAGGAGTTTCAGAAAGTACTCATTGGAAAGCCATTCTGACTGCAAACAGTCATAATTACTTTGTCATTGTTGCCCCATTTACTGTAGGTGTGTTACGGTAAAGGTTGTATGGAGTTAATAATAAATATTTGAATAGTAGTTGCAATTATGCGTGTTACTTTTTATTCAAAATGAGAACTAGAAATGTTTAGGTGATTTGTGTGCATTTGTTTCTTTTCCATTGTTTACATATGTCTGGTTATTTTAAGATGGTGACTGAAGGACAAAATAGGTCAATGGTTGTAAGAATTTTCTATTTGTTGATGGACTAGGATATGACTGACTTAAATGAGTATTCAAAAAACTTGGCACAACAGAAAAAAGAAATCAATTGCTCTCAATATGTCCAATATAGCTTCAGATCAGCAATCTGAGTCTAAGCTCAAGTAGGCTGAATTGTTCTCTGCTTCAGGTGCTGGTTAAGTGAGAAGAAAGTTGTTGCTTTTCTATATAAGCTGTACACAGTATAATTCATACATCAAGGGCTGAAAACCTTACCTTAAATGTTTTTTCTCCATGGAATATTCTGGCAATTAGATTGCTTCTTGTCAAAATGGAATGTCTTGCTAGCTGCTTTCTGATAGCTAACTGTATCAGAGTTATGCCCATTTAAAAGTTGAGATAACAGAAATAAAATCTGAATGTTAAGAAATCTTGCCGTTGGTCAGTGTTCTAAATCATGGTTCCCTCTTGCTTGACTGTATAAGGCAAGAAAGTTTCAGTATAAGCAGGGAAAGTTTGTTTTTTGATTTTTTTTTTTTTTTTAAACAAACTTTTACTTTGCCTCGTCTAGTAACCTAAAGTATTATCAATCATTAACTGAAGTTATCATACAGGGATGGGATTTAGCTGATGCTTGTTTGGAGGGGCCTCTCAAGTTAAACACTAAATCAGTTACTTTCACTCAAATGACTGACTTTTTAATAAAGCTAGTGGAAGGTCTGCTGAATGATTGACATTTCAGACTCATGGTTGTGGGTGGAACTTTTGTCATGATATGAAATTTTATCTCTTGATTGTTGTGTTGTTATTTAGTTTTTCCCTTTGAACTAAATGCATGTTTTAAAATTGCAAAGATTTTACATTTCTTGAGTTTGTGTATAACATGAAACAAAAAAAATATGATGAGGCTATGGGTTGAATTAGTAATGGGAAAAATTTTATAGGCTTGATTTCAATGTGCCTGAAATAGGTACTGATTTAGTACAAAACTGTGTTTAAAAATGACTAATGTAAAATTATTGACTATGGCCTAGTATGAAAACTAGGGATGTACTTGTGATTCTTCTATGTTCATTGCTCTAGTAGTGTGCATCTTTACCAAAGTTGTCTGTATTTATGGAAAAAAAGGTGTGTGTGGAGGGAAGTGGTGGAGGAGGAAAGAGCTGTCACATAGATCATAACACTCTGAGTTTAGGGTAGTCAGAGTGAATTACGTCTTTGAATTTATCTGTTTGTAAATTCTTTAAAACAGACCATAGCTTCTTCTAAAACAATTTTTCATAACTAAAAAGATAATTAAAAATATTTTGTAAATGTCCTTCAGACTTTCATAATTTTAAGTACCTCAGCAAGTAAATATTTGAATATATTATCTAAATGATGAAACACTTCCAATAAATAAGTTTTATTAGCTATCTGATTTCATCATATTAAAGCCAAAAGGAAAGTAGTATGAAACTTCATAGATATAGGTTTTCAACATTGACAACCTGCTTTTCACTTTCTTGTGCCTTGTATGAAGTGCCACAGATTTAACATACCTTGCGCCTTGAACTCATTAACCCCTGCATCTAATTAATTATAAATTTATTAGAATGATGACTCACAATGCCATCTTTTGACATTGCTAAGTACATAGGTGGGTCTGTCTTTTTTTTTTTAATCTTTAATGTAACTTTGTAAATCTTTTGAAACATGGGGGGGAAAAAAAATCACAAGGTCTTATGTTTAGTGGGTCAATGATAGATGTTCTTGCTAAAACAAAGTTCTTGCTCTGTGTGTACAGTCTGGGGTTAGGTGCAGGTCCCAAGCCTTCAGGGCTGTGAGCTAGAGCTCTAGAGAATAGATAAAAGCCATAAAAAGGTAGGCATCAGGATGACAGTTCAACCAAATCATTACTGAAAGTGTTGTTCACAGAAGGTTAAGAAGTGGAACACCTGCACGTGCTGACAATAAGGAATATGGTTTGGTGTTAAGCCTGTTGGCCTTAAATTTTCCTAGGTCTGCTCTGTTATGGATTCTAAGCCCTGTTCCAAGAGAAAGGTTGAAGGGAGACTGTTGGAATTCACCTGCTGTGCTGCTGCCTGAGTGGTAGGACTTCTTGCTTTACAAATGAATGGAAGAACTGATTTCCATTTCTCATGTAAAAGGCACAATATTGTGCTAGCCCGAGTGGTTGGGTTGGATTTGTTGGTTGTTTTGGTTTGTTTCCCCCTCTCCCCTTTGTATTATTTAATTATACTAGAGAAGTATTCTTTGTAAAAAGCAGACATATCAGAATTTCTCAGTAATGTAACAACCCGTGTGTTCTGAGTGGAATAAAATACAGAATAATATTTATGTGAGGATAAGATAATTGTTATGTAAGTGTCTTGGAGGATTTTGCCCCAAATCTGATCAAGAATGCCATTTCAATCTGTGATTTCCCAGCTTTAATCATCCTGCCTTTTTGGAAAACGGCACAAACCCCTTCATTTCTAAACATCAGCACAAATTTATCCCATCCCTGTCTTGTTCACTGATCTATTTTTCCAAGTTATACTGCCCGAGCATTGAGAAGGGGATTTTTCAGGGCTGTATGCAAGTGACACAGTAATGTAGACCACATGTAAGCATTTAGTGCTAGGAATGCTTGTGTCCTAATTTGAGAATATTTGAGAAATATTTGGAAGCTTATGTGACCGGTTGCAATGAACTGCATAGTCTGGACTTTTAATATGAGTGGTTATTCATGCTTTTTAATACCAAAACATTGAAATAATGTTATCACTGAATGATAAAGTATTAGAAAATGATGCTTCTTATAGACACTTAAAATGTGGCTAACTCAGATGCATAAATTGTTTGCTAAGCTTCAGTCACCACTTCAATTCTCTGCTCTTTATTGATTCTTAATCTCTGTGTTTTTCATAGCCTGCATGTTTGCCTTTAGACTAAGGAAGGAAAACATCTCATTGTAGAAAAATAGGATGGTACTTGTGGCTACAAAGGTTTCTTGGCACATTCCCCATGTAATTAGAATTGTTCCTATCTTTCTTCCTAGTGACTTAACTCGTGGCAACCATCTAAATCAACTAATTGCTTCTTGGCCAAAGGGAATAACATTTTGGCAGGGAATGCTCTTTCTGTATGTGCTACATACGTAAGTGTGTGCATATGTGTCTGTCTTTTAAGAATAGTGATGAACAAAGGAGAAAAGCAAATGTAGTGTGAATGATGATCTATGTGCAGTCAAAAACATCTCCTCTGGGTTTTGATTTTATTACTTCAGAGATAGCAAAGTAGAGAAAGGAATAAATGTGGTATACTGTCCTATCCTGTTATACAGAATGATTTCTGTCTAGGTATTTAGTTAGTTTAGTCCTTAACAATACCATATACTAAAATAGACAGCATTCTGAGTAGAAATATACTAAAACCTGTAGTTCTAGACTAATGAAATGGGCCTGACATAAGTGGGATAAAAGAGTTGTAGTACTGGTGGGACGAGCTTGTTTAAATCACCCTGGGGAACCAAACTCAAAAAAAACCTGAAAAATTTTCAATGCTCAAAGATTCTTGTTAAACTTTAAGTCAAAAATAACAGTACTTCCAGTTAGTTAAGTTTATTCCTCTTGCTTTATCTTCAATATTTAGTCATAGAAGAATTTAAACAGTTTATAAAAAAAAAGTAGGTTTATTTGATCTCTCTAACAGGTACTTTAAACAAAAACTTCATACAAACTCATTTGTTTTGGAGTCTGGACAGATTTGTTTGGCAACTGAGTGTATTAGGATGGTAGTACCACTTCTGTTCTTCCTATAGGTGTGTTGAAATTGGCTAGTTAAGGCAACAAGTAAAATCATAGAATTAGAACCATAGAATGGTTTGGGTTGGAAGGGATCTTTAAAGGTCATCTAGTCCAACCTCCCTGCAGTGAGCAGGGACATCTTCCACTAGATCAGGTGGCTCAAAGCTCCATCCAGCCTGACCTTGAATGTTTCCAGGCATGCATGGGGGGTTGCTTCTCTGGGCAGCCTGTTCCAATATTTCACCACCCTCACTGTGAAAAAATTTCTTCCTTATATCAAGTCTACCACTTATCCTTTCACAACATAACCTCCTAACAAGAGTGTCCCTATCTTTCTTACAGACCCCCTTTAAGTACAGAAAAGCTGCAATAAAGTCTCCCCAGAGTCTTCTCTTCTCCAGGCTGACCAACCCCAAAGTAATCCTGACACTTAGATCTAGGTCTTGGCAGACTGGTGTTTCAGTAGGATCTGGAAACCAAACAGGGTTAAAAAAAATACTTCTTAGCTGAAGAAGATTCTATTTTAAACTGAGAACATATTTTTCATTTTCTAGCCTCTGTCACCTAAACGTTTTTAGCTAATTTCCTGTGCTTGATGAACTGAGGAGGTTTGAGAAGCTGCAGTTTGCAATACTAGTAACTGAAAATAACTTGTTTAGACTCTCTAGATGTGTTGGAAGTATTTAGTAATCTGTGCAGGTTTGAAAGTTGACAGAGGACAATTTCTGTTCGTGTGAGATTTATAGCATAGGGCTATAGATACTGTAATATCATTGGGGAGGAAGAAAAATGGTCCCATATTACTGATGTAGACATTTTGTGTTACATATCCTAGTATTGCACAGGTAATCTGTTTTTCAAGAACAGTAAACTTATTTTGAATTTTCCTTTTGTATGAGAGACCTGCAATATAGTCACATTTACACAGAAACTCTTCTTTTTTAGTTGTGTGGTTTTATTACTTTAGGCAAGGAGGCGGGGAGGGAATAAAGATGATTTTGAAACACTTTTAAGTATTATAATGCTCTATGAAAAATGTCACCAAGACTTTGAAGTGGAAGGAAAAAGTTAACAAGAATTAATGTTTGTTAGGTGAGGAAGTGACTTAACAAACTCTTAATTAAGGTCACTTGTTCAAAAGTAAGTTTTCCTGACACAACTTAGTGAATCAAACATCTCCAGCCTGAAGAGAGGAATTTCTCAGACCTCCAGGCTGTGATCTAGAAGATAAAGCTGGTGTCCCTAACATTAGGGGTTCTATTTAGCAACTCAGTTCTTACAAGTAGATATTGAAGTGGTCGAAGAACTCTCTTTCCAGAAGCAGTGACTATTGCAATGGAAATATTTTACAAAGAATAGGTAGTTTGGTCTAGAATAAAAGAAATAAATAGAGATATAGCTGAATAAGCAGGAGTTTCGCCACTCTACACATGTGGATAAGAAGCAAGTCTAGTCTCTCAGCTCTGTTACTTTTCCATATGTAACCTATACCTAGATCACTCCTGAGTCTAAGTGATATTTTGTTGCAGTTTTTATAGCCTTACTATAATAACTGTAATTTAAATTGTCCATCTTTCACTACTTTCCCATTTTCCATTTCCCTTTCTTTCCCATTCTCCTTGCAGGGTGTGTTGAGTTGGTTTTTGTGGAAAATTTCTCGAAACTTATACTCATGGTCACTTTTTTTCAAGAAACTCAGTTATGGTGCCAAATGTAATGAAGGAATCCCTCTAAATATTCAGTCATATATGCTGGCCAACATGTTTCATCATTTTTAAAACCTCCATGACTTTCATATCTATTGCAGGGTAAGGTCAGATAGTTTTGTAGGGACAAACTCTGTAAGTGCATAGTCTGATGATTTAGATTGTGTTCCAGAAAACAATGCAACCTGTAGGGTTTTAGGTCTCTTGGGTGGAATGATACATATATTTTCAGACAGCTCCTTGCTGATGATCAAGTTTTGTACTCCAACATTTTTTTTTCAAAGCAACAAATAATAATAGCTTTTCCATTTCATTTGAGCATATCAGGTTAACATTTTACAGGGAACTGGAAATGTGGAAAGGAAAACTTTTCTTTCCACTGGGGGAAAGCCTCTGTAATTACAGGCACTGCATGATAACCACTCTCTTTTTTTTTTTTTTTTTAAAAAAGGTAACAAATGCAGTGGATGCAGTGAAATTTAAACACTTCAGGTATTTTCTGGAGAAGTGTGTTTAGGTTCTGGGATCGGTAGATTAGGCTATTAAACAACTTCTCTTGGTCTAATCTAATTTTTGACTAAAGCTGAGGTTGATATTCTAGTTTTGCCATGGAGAATCCACTTTCCTTTAAAAGGAATTTAATGCTCTATTACTTATACCAATGATAATTTCTTGGTCTAATTTTCTTATCTAATTCCACTTCACACTAATTAGTGGCTTCATATTTAGCTTGATCAAGGTCTTTCCATGGATGGGAGGGAGAAAGTCTACAAGAAGCCCCAGTGACTGGGAAATGCCAGAGAAACACACAAATATTGCTAATGCCTCAAATTTGTACCTGTCAGTGGCAAATAGGTGAGAAATTGTCCCTAGTAATCCAGTTCCTGTCACTTCTGGCGATAGCACATCATTTAATTTTGTAACGGATCCTTGCCCAAGTCATACAGTTGTGAGTTTACTACTGCTGTGAAAACCTGTAGCATGGCATCTTGGTTGCTTGTTCTTTGGTTTAAAAAAAAAAAAATGTTCTGTATCCAAATATAGAATTATGGGACATGTCCATTTTGAAGAAAATAATAGCAGATTAACATTGCTGTAGCCACTTTTAGCATGCTTGTTCTTTAGACAGTGAATCCTAACAAGCCCAACAAGAATCCCAACCAAGAAAACCAACCAACAATGGCTTATTTCCTGACATGCCTCAAAATTGTATGAGATGTATTCATATTTATTACTATTCTCAATTCAAATTGTATTTTTAATCTATTCATGGTATTTAATTTCAAACCTAGATGTGCTCTTACACAAGACCTTATCTCTTCTTCATGTACGTGTTTTAGCTGAATAGTAATTTTCCCTTTTTTTTTTAATATAAAAGACCACTCCACCACTTGGAAATTTTTATTTTTACAGTCATCAAAGGTGTGCAGACCATGTTTTTTATTTTCATATACAAAGAACAATCAGTCTGTGACCATAGTAGATACTTATAGAACAGAAAATATAGAAATTGATGAGGTGTAATATCTCCTGTGAATTGGCTGCAGCTGAACAAAAATGGTTTTGTCTTTGTGGATGGGGGATGTTCTTTATAAGCAAAACTTTTCCACAATCAAGGTGTGACACTGAGTCATGACTAAACTTGAATCCAGGCTTTTGAATTCTTACTGGGTCCTAACTTCCCCCTTCTATTAAGAGGAATGAATCAACGAAGCTTGGAAGATAATCCTTGAATTAATAGCCTCTATATTTCAAAGGAATCTTTCCTAATGTTATTGTTGAATGTTTCTTGTTACTGCCTTTTTCATTCACTCTTTGGTAAGAGTAAGGAGGTGTTAAGAACCAATAGAGAAGAAAAATAGTTACCCTAAGAACTGTTAAGAGAAGCATAGGATGAAGCTAAAGATGAACTCTATTTGAAATGTCTCACTGTGTCTATCGAATTTTTGGATGTTCTTGTTTATTTTTATATACTTTTCTTTTAAGAACAATATCTGCATCCATAATAAAGGCAAACATTGATTGGCCTGTCCCATTAGAATGATGAATAATTGTATTCAGAATGGAGTGTTGGAGTGTGACTGCTTGTAACGTATGGGGTTGTAAACTGTGGTTAAGACTACTGTAGGAAATAGGCTGTGAATGT
Source organism: Merops nubicus (assembly GCF_000691845.1). Taxonomy (NCBI): domain Eukaryota; kingdom Metazoa; phylum Chordata; class Aves; order Coraciiformes; family Meropidae; genus Merops; species Merops nubicus. The sequence goes on from NW_008631710.1 coordinate 14,498, forward strand.
TAACCTTTGATGTCAACAAGGGATAAACAAAAGCAAGAAATGCAGCAAAAGCCGTGGCCTCCCTCCTACAGCCCGTGTGTGGCACCATCAACACGCTAAAGTTGCATCTGGAATTTGTAGGTCTTGGTTTGGATTTTAAAATGTGCTTTATTTGTGGTGGTTAGTTAGAATTTTGACAGCACGAGTGTGACTCTAAAATCTGTCTAGCTTCCCACCCCCCCATTAGGAAGCAATCACCAAAGCACTGTCAGATTTATCCCAAACAAACAGGAGATTGTAGAGAAAGTGGATTCCTATTCAGAAATTTTCTTTCCTTCCCCTCCCCCCCTACTCTGGCTTTCTCCCTCAACTCTAATCAGCAATTCTCTTCAGCTATATTTGTTACTTTTGAGATCTCTTATTCTTCTCTGAGACAGTTTGATGAATAATCAGTCTAAAGTTCAAAGTTTCTATCTTGACTCTGATTATCCATGTTGCAGAGCTTATGGTTTTGGGAATAGCAATAGATGAATAGCACTTTTCCAGATGATTTAGAAATGTGAGTTCACCCTTCCCCCACCACAAGACTGTTTTTGAAAGCTTTATTTACCCTTGTGTATGATGAAAAAAATAAAAATGAAAACCAACCAAAACCAAAAACCACACCACAACCAAAAAAACCCACCACCACAACAAGCTGACCCCTATAAAAATGACAGCAGAACCCCTCACAACTTCACGTGTGTTTCTGGCACTTTCTTTTTAAAAAACCCAGAAACTCAAAGCGAGTTGCCCTTGCTCTAGGTAAGGGCTGTTAGAGAATTATCTGTGTCAGTCCTCATAAAGAGACTTTTGCTATTCTGATCTCTAGTTTTGAGCTGAACTTGGGCTTTATCCTCTATTAGGCAAAAGTTGTGTTTCCACAAAGCTTTAATTTTATTGGTAGGTCATTTTTGACTTGACTGGCTATCCTCAATGCTCTTAATCCCACACCTGACTAATGAGGTGTGGTGGTAAACACAATGTCATTATTTCAATTAGCAAAACTGGTTTGCAATGTCTAAATGTTAGAGTGGTACTTTCAGTCTTTCTACATAGTGAAGTCAACCCCATGTAGTTTCATGTTGATGATAGGTGTGCATTTAGTTTCCACAGGTCTAGAACTCTTTATGATGTTTATTTCTTGACTAATATTCTGAGGAGAAATGTGTGGAGGAATTATACAATAAGCTTCTTAAAAGCTCAGTACCTTATGCTCTCCTCACCCTTTTGCTGCCACCCTCCACCTGAAAAAGAAACCACAAAAAAAAACCCCACAACAATAAGACACCCAAAACAAAGCATCCAAGAAGTCCTCACTTCACATCTCTCCTGGAATAGAGAGAGGTTTGCTCTCATAGAACCCTTAAAGCTGTTCTTTGGTTTGGAGGGGGAGAAAAACCAAAACTCATGATTTGTTAAAGCAAAACTTCTGAGTTGTGTTGCAGATGTAGCTATCTTAGATGCTAAGAATACTTTGGAGATCCTTCAACAAAATATTCTTCAGGCCTTTTGTCTTTAAGCAGAGTTTTAACTTAAATATTTGGTCATTTGCCAGAGTTCCAGATATGTTTATTTGGCAATCCTGTTTAATAATGCAGAAATCAGAGAAAGAAGCTACTACCGGTGCAAAAGTGTATTTGTGTTAGCATTGAATATTACAGTGGAGGGAAAACGTATAACAGCTGTTTAGTGTATCAACTATAGTTTTTATGAAAACCATTATAGAATATTAAGAATAATATATGTACAATCTGTATATAATATATATAGAATATTAAGAATAATTTACATGTTTATTTTAGAACAATTGAGTTAAAACATCCTTTGTTTCCTGTTGTAAATAACCCAAGAATTTGGTAAAATGAAAAACTAAAAGTTTTCTAAGACTCAAAAACTGATACTTTAGTTTTGTGTAAAATAAATACTATTTTTTCAGACGATAGACAGGGAGTGTTTTCCAATTTGGTCATTAGTGTTCTGCAGAGTTTTTTGCTCAGATAAACTATTGTATGCAGATCTAAGTATCCCTGTGAAGACCATGTAGTTACTAAAAGTATAGCCTTTTTATTCACAGAAAAACAATCAAGTCTTCTGCTCAGCATAAAGTTGTGGAGCTGGTGACCCCTCCCCTCTTCCCTTAAACCCCAGGTCTATGAATAATATGTTCCACATCAGCACATCTATGAATAAACTTTATTGTGCCTTGCTTTGAGCTTTCTCCAAGCGAGAATATAAAGTAAATTTAACAGGGATTATCATCACCCAGTGGAGTCACATCAGATCATGATATATGATAAAATGCAAACCTCTTTCTGGGGGGGGGAATCAAGGAGAAATAAATTTGTGGACATTTTGAAGCAATGAATAGAGCCAACCTGCTTATTACTATTTCCAGTGCTTCAAATAAACTATATCTTCACACGGTGGGTGTGAAAAAAGACTTCTAAAAGATATGGAGAACAAGTAGTTTAATCCCACCTGTTTGTGGTTGTGGGGATTTTATTGTTCATGTCCATTCCCAATGTGCAAACCTACTTGCGCAGAAAGTAATAAATGGTATGTGTCATCTACTGATTCTTGACTTTCAGCTCATGGTGCGATGAATTTACATATATTTATTCAATTGCTGGTAAACTTGGGTTTAGGTCTAAACTAATATTAGTCCCTACTTTGCATGCTATTGAAAATTACAAAATTCTGTAGGCCAGGAAAAACTGTTGCTTATCCAAACTCATTGTCTATATTTTATATAATAATAAAACAAAACAAACAAACAAACCCACAAAAAAAACCACAAAAAAACCCACAAACCTGCATTTATCCTTGCTTTAAAATTCAGATGTGGAGAAATAAGGTACAATTAAAATTTAAACCTTGTTTTTTTTTGTAAAAAAAATAGTTTTGGTTGGTACTTAGCTCTATGAAGAACTGTTCTGTAGTCCTACACTTAAGTGGCCTCACTTCACCCCAATCCTCTCAAAACCAAAATTCAAATACAGAATATGGACAGCTTGTCCTGTTTTGGTCAGTGTTTTTACCAGTCAGTGATTGGACTAGCATCAAAATTTTGCTTAAACAGTTATAATCATAGAATCCTTTAGGTTGGAAGGGACCTTTAAGATCATCAAGTCCAACCATTGAGCCATTAGGGCTCTAAAGTCCTCTGCTAAAACAGATCAGAATCTGTCAAGGTTGAATGTTGGAAGGGCATAATAAGAGATTGTTTAAAGGATTTCTTCATGTGAAACTGTAAAGTATACAAGTCCAAATTTACACTTGGCGACCATGAATGTGCATTGCTAAAGGACTTAAGTGTGCCTTTTTTTTCCCCTTAATCTTTGGGGTTTTTTTTTTGTGTATCCCCCTACAGAAGTAGGACTGTCCATTAATTAATCTAGTATTGTATTGGAAAACTCTTGAAACCTATTTGGCCAGAAATTGGATTAAAAAGAAAAAAAATGTAACAGGAAAAACCTAGGCAAAATATTTCCATTTCATTATGTAGTCACTTATTTGGTGGAAAGAAGACTAAATATTTCCATAGCATTCTAATTCCTAAGTAGTCTCAAAATTCTGAGAAAATAATCTGTGATTGTTTAGAAGAGTCATGGGTCTAGTGGTAGCTTCCCTCCTGTTTCTTATATTTTCATTGACACTGTGGTGGACAGATCTCTGCAGGATGCTTATAAGCTGTTTCATCATCAAATCACTGATGCAGTAATTGTTGCAGTAATTCTTTTGTTTAAAGCTTTGTTTCAGGTTAGAAAATGTTGTGCTTTGACCTAATATGTTGGCAGATGAATGTAAGCTCTAGATTGCCTAAAGTGCTTGGTTTGGTGTTTTTTTTTTTGTTTGTTTGTTTGTTTTTTGTTTGTAAGTTGTTTTCCCAAGCAAATGATTTTGTTTTCAGCAATTTTATGCAAGCTTATCTTGGCTTATAGGGAATTCTTAGGAATTATGAACACAATAACCAAAAATGATAACTTGATAATAAATTTTCTTGGCTTCTAGGCAATGTTGTGCTTTCTTCAATTTACTGCAGCTTTCAAACTGTATATGAAATATGTAACCTATGGAACAGTTATAGGAAGGATGCTTAATCTTTGTCCTGACTCAGCTGGTGTCGAGTAAGTCTGAAATATACATCTGAACTGTTCTCCAGTTCATGCTTCTGATGGGATTTGGCCGTGAGGGGATTGGGTTGTGAGATTAATAATAATATTCCTTCAGAAGAAAAGAAAAGAAAAAATAGAAAGAAAAGAAAAGAAAAGGGTTTTATTCTCATGCCTTTGCTATAAAGGTAAATGGGCAATATGCATATCCTCTTTGTTTATCTGCCTGTTTCTTTATATAAATAGGTAGGATTAAGTGATGCTAGAATGCTTCAATAAAGCTGAGACTGAGTTCCTGCATGTTGCATTTTGATATATAAGAGTACTAAATTTGGGCATACTTATAATCAAGAATGTGACTACTTCACTTAACAAGGTGTGTTCTTTCTTATTTTTCTTTTTTAAGATCACACTTGTTCTGTTTTTAAAATCACACATTTTTATAGTGTGTATTATTAGGAGATTGTCTTTTTATTGAATTTTACTCCTAGACCTTGGTCTGGACTCACAGTTTAACTTCTAATCCTTGAATATTCAATTTTTCTTTTTTTCTTGGTACCCTTACTTGGAGGAATAATAATGTATGGATATACACTTCTATAAAACACTGAATTATCTTTAATGAAACACATATTCACTTACTATACTACTTTATTTCATCTTTAATGTCCTGTGTCTGGTTCAATCAGTTTCTTAGAAAATGGAATAAGGCAATGATGATTGAGATAACGTTGCTTTTCTTTGTTCTTGCTATATCAGTTAATAACAGTTAAGAATTTGGGTTTCCATGTTATCAGCTTAGAGGGTGGGCTCTTCAGGATGCAATTTGTCATTTATTTGCTCTTTGTGTATTTCTTTCATGCATGTTGGGATACTTTTTGTCTGGATGTCATTAAGATCACAGTGATCTGCTGTAATGTAGTTTGATAGTATCTTCTGCATGTGTATGCAAATATTAATTGTACAAGGGATGATTAGTTTATCTCAATACTCACAGTGCACTTCTCTAGGTCAATCAAATGACTGCACAAGCATACACACGACAACTAACTGTGCACAAAAGTAAATAATACGTGTGGCTATGCTAGTGTTCCACTGCAAGCAATAATTATAACTGACTCCAGTGTCCAAGAACAGAAATTAATATATGTGCATCATTATTAATTTTGATCACAGCCTGATTGCTGCTACTGCAGCTGTTATTTCAGCTGTTCAGTGTGAATGGCCAAGAGCACTGGCCACTAGCAAAATCTGTTTAAATTGACCATTGTAATTCTGATGTGCCCTTCTACAGGCTTATCAGTGACTGCTTGAGGATGATGCCAGGAAATGTAAACCAGCTGCTTCTAAGTGTATATGTAGGTAAGATTGAATAAAATTCTTAAGCAGGTAGGGAGAAGCTGTGAAAAGACTAGATCTCTAGAAAGAAGAGCAAGTAACACAGATAGTATGCTTGATACTTTTCCTAGCAAAATTCCTCTAAACTACTTCTATGTAGTACACTGAATGTGCAATTTAGGTTCCAGGAATTAAGAGGTTCTATATTTTATTCTTGGAATAACAAACTACTAGCATCAAATACTGAAAAAACTTCAAACTACTCATTTGGGAAGGCACCATCCTTGTGTTTGAACTGGTACCCCTAGGGACACAGCAAGAATTCACTCTTCAAATTCTCTATGAGAATAAGAGTAAAATTATGTATTTTTCCAGGACCAGTTCTCACTGCTAGTTGTAGCGATCTAGCATTCTTTATGTCTATTTAATATCAATTCTTTTGTACTTCCCAGTGTTTACTAGCTGGCTTCGTGGCTGTCAGAATAATAAACTCTGGAAAGGATGCTATGCAAAGCAACCGTTACGGAAGTTGATTAAGACTTGTAGCTTTCTGGAGAAATACTAAGAACTCCTCCTATTGTTTTCAAACACTTTTGCCTAACAACAACAACAAAGTTGTTTCCTATTTTTGCTTCTGCTTTTTACTTCTGAGCTTGGATGGAATCCTACAGAAAGGAAGGATCTTCAATCCTACAGGATGGAAGTTCCCACAGAACTACCAAAAACTAAGGGCTAGATAACTCTCATGAAGCCTCCAAAGTATCTTTGGTATTTTCCCTGTTCTTATCCCCCTTCTAACTGTACACTTTTTGGTATTTCAGTCTGTATAGCCCACATATTTCTTAAGTTTTTGGTTTATATCTAAATCAAGAAGTTTTGAGGGATTGTTTTGGAACCTAGTAGATTATACCAAATAGGAGATCACCTGAATCGAATGGTGAAAAAGGTGGTATTTCAGTTGTAACAGACACAGAACTAAAAGAACTATTGATCACTGTTATAAAGAGCTGATAAAAGAGGGGAGGAAGCAAAATTTATATAGGGAGGACTATGAAGTATGGTTCACTCTGAGTATGTTCTATTTTTGGCTTAGACTACATAAGTCTGAAGGTAATACCTTTTGAAATTAATTGAGAGGGATAGGTGTGTGCTTTTTTGGTATTTTTTTTTTTTTTTTTTTATAAATAACTAAATTTAGTGTTCAAAAAAGCAAGAAATAAGTGGTAAGGTTTTCCAGATCACTGTATTTTTGTGCTGACCTGGAATAACCTGCTTTTGCATTGCTGGTCTTCTGTGACTGGGAAGTGCCAATGAGACAGAATTGTACCAAATCACCAAATTTTGTATTGGTTGTGTTGGTTGGTTGGTTTATTTTCCTGCTGAAAAATA
>NW_008631710.1:21388-22313 GCF_000691845.1 Merops nubicus
CACAGAGTGTTTCCTTCGTAATAAGATCTAGCACTTAGTGCCACAGGTGGCAAGATGTGCACATGTTCCTTGTTAGTCAGCCAGTGTTCTGCCTTGTGTTCTGCACTCCCTGAATTAATTACTCCTGCTAAGGCACACTTTCTCCTTTCATCTTATGGTTATTCTTTCATAAGTCTGGTGTCTAATTCAGCTTTTGACATAAATGCTGTGGCAGAGGGCCAATGCTCAATTAAGATGCATCTTCTGTTAACTAACAGCTGAATTTTGTGTTTTGTAGTCAGGTCTTTAAAGGTTTGAGATGCTCTAGCTCCTCTGGCCAAATTCCAGTCATCACAGCTGTTTTTCTCCTTTGTCTTTAAGCCTTTGCTAAGCCTTTCTTAAATTCACGTGCAGTTTTGCCCTTGAGATTGAAAAGGGACAGAACATACCCCTGGCACTGTAGACACTCAAGTCTTCTTCAGTGTTTCTGTGTCACTGTCTCTATACCACTCATTTTTTCTGAGGTCTCTGTACCAATGAAGTAACTAGTTTTTCAAACATCCCCCTTTTTTTTTTTTTTTTTGTAAAGAAAATCAGGCCTCTGATGTTATGGGAAGTATTGTCCATTGAACAAATAACGATTTTGGGTTACAGCATTTACAAAGACTTGAGTGCATTTTACAGATTTGACTTCTAACTGCACATATAGAAAGGATATATGCTCAAGAGAGGGGAATAAGTTGGTAGCTATTATTATTGTCTCAGGCTCCTCGGTACAATTATCTCTATTAGATTCACTTGCTGTTCTGGTGGTTGTGAAGATTAAGTCTTACTGAACTTCAAAATAATGGGACAGTGAAGAAAGTCTGAATACTTTTGTTGCAACTTCACTATATTTTATTCTATTCCTAATTTATTTGAACATTTGGTCAAACAATTGTTCCTG
>NW_008631710.1:22344-37197 GCF_000691845.1 Merops nubicus
TTTAAAGGAAGACTGGACTTCAGTTTCTGAAGTGTCCTCTATGGGAACATTTTACTAGTTGGAAGTTTAAGACTTAAGCACATAGAAGTCAAATATTTAACACTATAGATGTCCTGAAGTTTGAGCTGGAATTTACAATAAATCAATGTGGTGGTATAACGTTGCATATACAGCCCTGCCACTTGGACAGATACTTGTACCTTAGCACAGATTGTAGTTAAAGTTCATTAAGTTTCATTTGTGTCTTTTTAAAATTAAGTACTCAGAAGTCCTTGTTTTCAGAAGGTTGTATATTAATTCTTCAGGTATTTGTCTTTTATCATTTACCTTCTATTCTAACGCAGTGATGAGAGATCTCAGCTTCAGATACCATAACTAGGCAAATGAATATATATTGTATGTGGCCATACATCCACTGGTGAAGTCAATTTGCCTTAGGATTGGCAACTGCAGAGTCTGCTGTCAAGATTTTTTCTGTGATGGTGTTAGACTTGATTTAAAAAAAAAGAAGACAAACCCAAACAAATAACAAAAACCTTATCTAGACTTGTATAACTGATGGCTTCCCAAATAAGTTTTGGGGCTACTTAAAGAAGAATTGGATTGAATTTAAGTGATCTACTAAGATGCTTCTTTAGATGTTTGTGCTATCCATAACTACTCATGTCAAAACAATTATAGTTTGTGTGCATACTTTCCTGCCTAAAATTCAGAAATCTATAGAGGTAAATAAGTTTACAACTGAATAAAGAATAATGTATTAAAATATATAGAAAAGTCTTTTGGCTGGCTTTTAAATTTCAAATTTTGTGAATATTATTTTTAGTGGCATAAGATTCATACATAACTTGTTCCTGATTTCCTTCACAACCATCTCAACAAAGGAAACTTTTTAACATGGGAAGTACACACACTGGGAGCTGAGGCAAATCATGTACCAACACACTTATGATTTCAAGCTTTTCCACTGCTCCCTGAAGCATCCAGGTATATTAGTTTTTTTAGCTGGGTTAGAGAATTCTATTTCTTTCTCTTTTAAATTCTTTTCATGCAGATCTTCATATTTACTGTTAAAACTTTTAATGGATGAATGGACAATTTCAACCCTGTCAAATTTTTGTTGTATGTTTTGAGTTTGAGCTTCTTCTCATAATTCTTTAAAATATTTCTTCTCGATCTGTTGGACTTCCTCATATAAAGTACTTCATGCATGAAGCTGAGATAATATATTGGTTTCAAAGGCTTGATATTCCAGTATATTTGTCTAATAATCCTGGCTATTCCTTTTCCAGCAAGGAGTTAGCATTGGGTAAATGGGAGGAAAGGGTTTTTCTTTTCCTCCTTTCCTTCATTCTTTGGATGCTGAAGACAAATACGGCCACAGAACTTGTTTTCATGTCTTCATGTAACCTTCAGTACTGTGCTTAACTATGAACTATGTGAAACTAAAACCAGATTATAAAACATGTTTTCTTTCTGTAACATAAGTGTCAAAATGGCCCTGTGTGGTTGCACCAGCACTGAGCCAGTTCTAAATAAATCTGTTTCCTAGCAGTGTTCTCTGACTATGATGTTTTCCCATGGATTATTATTTCCAGTCAGGTCAACCACAGACCTTCTCAGGTAGAAAATGCAGAGTTCCAATACTACATTTTAATGATTGGATGCTATTGGGCAGAAGAATTGTCTAAAAATACATTTCTGTCTATCATGGTTTAACACCAATCAGAAATGTTTCCTTGTTTTGTACTTATATGTAATTTATATCTTTTACGTGGAGGTGTTTTTTTTTTTTTTTTTTCTAAAAATTGTTAGGAAACTTGTGAGAATAATTTTACTTTTTTCCCCCCCTTCTTTCCTTAACCTAATTGCTTAGATATAGGTCTGAAATTTCAAAAGCTGACTAAGCACTTTGAATTCCCAGTTTCCATTAATTTTTAAATTACTTAAGTGATTTTGATAAACTTAGCATAAAAGCTGTCACCTCAGGATGACATTCCAACTCTGCTGACATTGATGCCAATCAACTGGCCACCTACAGCAGGGCCAGTATTGTTGAGCAGCAATTTCTGACAAGTATGCCTGTGCTTTCTTAACATGCCTTCACTAGACCTAAGGGCCACTGAATTTCATTACCTTCTGAAGTATTAAGTAGCAAAATCCTGTATTGGATTTCTTCTGTTATTAAGGGGCATCTATTTATTTGGAATGTATGCAATAACAGAGTTCTTTTTTTACATGAAATATTTTTTGTGTGGCTTACGTAGCTCAAGACCATTAAAAAGCTGAATAAAAATAACATTAACCTGTCCTTCAACTTCTATGAGCTTTTTTGGACCCGTTTTCGAAGTCTTGGTGTTTTTTAAGAAATAATAATGAAACCCTCCCTCAAGGTAACATAAAGCAAACCCAGAAGGACCACACGTGCAAAATGAAACCTTCAGTCATTAGGCTTATTGAATCATAATTCTGTGTTTGTAAATTTAAAGAAAAGAAAGATAACCGTTCAACCATCCATTACTAATGTGAGGGGAAAAAAAACCCTAGACTGACAATATGACTAAAAAAATTTCTAGTTTAAAAAGAATATCTCAGCCTCAATCAGACTGTTTCATTTACACTCCATTTTTTGCTCTGCAGATGTTAAAAAATCTTTTTAAAAAGTAACTCCACTGTATTCCTACCTTCTGTGATAAATAACTTGTAATATCTATGTATATTGGATCATGATATTGACAGTATTTCCATGCACCTAACTCTTTATATATGTAACTTTTAGAGACTGATTTCATGACACACAACCTCTAGTTTATAGCAGTTCTGCATCAAACAACAATCCAATTACTATTTAAATAAAAGCATTTCCCTATTAGTTTTCTTGGCCTTAATGTTCATGTAATTAATAGGTGTGATTAGTGAATATTTTTTTTCTGTTTTAGTATATTGGCCTGGTTAGAAACTGGGGAAAACAGTTCAGTTTGATTCAGAAGTTAATGTAATTTAAAAAAATAATAAGTAATACTTCAAAAATTCCAATTATCTACGTTAAAGAAACACATCTTCAAACTTAATTGTTTTTATTGAATTAGAAGGTTGATTAAAATGAGGAAATACTTCAAGTGCTACAGCCTTTGTAGTTCTTAAAATGAAATCAATGAAACCTGAGTGTGTTTTCATGCTTTCAAGATTTAAAGCCAAAAATAATATAAGAAAACTCTGGAACAACTTTTCTGTAAGCACCTGCTAGGGAAGTTTTAGTTTAAATCTTCTAGTTAAAGGTGTCTGTATCTATTTTCTTTCAGCTTGCAGCTCAAAGATGAAATTGTTGCTTGTAACTCTTTCTTGATAAATGTGAGACCTTAAATCTAGATGGGCAGCACTGAAGTTGATGAACAATGTTTAAAATAACCAAGTTTCAGGAGTTTTCTACCTTCCTGAGGTGTTTTCTCCATCCTTTTTATTTTAGTGTTTTTTTATGTACTACCAGTAAAATACATAGAAATGCCCTGTTTTTAAATGATTGAGACATGAGAAGGAGCATTTTGGCCTACAAATTTTGGCTTTAGCTGCATCAGTTTTATGGCTGTCAAATTGATTCCTTTTCCTACAACAAGATAGAAACCAGGTAGTTTAGAGCTTTGTGTAATTACACCCAGAGTATCAATCCTGCACAAAATCTTGGCTCTGCAGGTGTAAGGTCCATGCACCTCTGACTTCTAAGAGTGTAGGTTTCATCCTGGTACCTGCCTATAAACAAGTATTTTTTTGACTGTGTAGTGTTTGTTTTTCTGGCCCCAGTTCTCCTCTAGCAACAAAAAAAGTGCTCTGACTTTTAAACCTTCGATTTATCAGAGAAATTTTCTTTTTACCTTTGACCCTGACCCTCAGTTTAGCTTACAAATGAGAGCGCTATGGACAAATAGAATAAAAGCTTTTCTTAAAAATTATGGTTATCTTAATCTATACTGAAAGTCTTAGAATTGAATGCAACCTGAAAACAATCAAAATTTAGATGTTTATTTGGAATTTGATGGGTCAAGATTAAAGGACAATGTATTCCTTCATGATGCTAGCAGGGTCACTAGTCTGCATTCCAAATACTGTTTAAATTTCTTAATTTAAATTTCTGCTTAAATTTCATTAATTAAGGTTGAAATAGAATAATTACAAATAAGTGTGTGTGGTGACTTCACCTTTTGTATTTTAAGGATCAATAGAGCATTTTATCTGATTTGATTTCTTGTAAATCTATTATAACTTCTGAATGCAATATTCAATATTTGGAATGTTTGTGTCATGCTGATTTAATTAAACCCATGGTTCTACATATTTTGCATTGAACTTGAAATATTTCAAAATTATATTGGCAGTGAATTTGAACAGTGTTGGTGAGGATACTTAAAACTGGTTGGAAATTACATCTTATTTATGAGATGTAAACCAAGGTTCTGACTCCAGCTTATAATAAATTTATCTTGATCAAACTGAATTATATCTAGGTCTTTGAATTAAGCAATGTTTACCTTCATCCTCTTTCTTGCACATGGTTTTAGTTTACCTGAGATTTTATGACAGAGAACTGAAAAGGCAAGGAAATTCTTGCATGAGAAGGCAGATAGTAAACTCTATTAATAGGAGAAACTATAGTACCTAATGGATGCAATTATCCCATCTTAAGAGTATGGTGACAAAGATGCTGAAATTAAGAGTAATGGGCTATTCTTTCAGCTTATGGAATATATTGTTTATCCCTGTGATAATCCATTCCTATCTTTAAGAGGAAAGAACTTTCTTATCTCTAACCATTTAAAGAGGAGCTGTAGTCTTGAGATGAAGACAGTGATTCACATCTCATGAGTAGCCTTCATTCTAAATGGAACTTCTACTTAAAAAATGAGCAACATTTACAGCTATTTGCCTCTTAAGACTGTAAGCTCTCTGGAAAAAAGCTTGTCACTTCTCCAAATATTTGTCAGTGCTTAAAAGGAGGAGGTTGTAACATCTCTCTAACTGGAGCCAGTGAGCTTAAGACCTGCTGAGTAACAAGTCTAAATCTATTCTGTCACAGAAACTGATGTTATGTTAACCAAATTTAGCTTCCTACTTAATGTAAGCCAGCGTGTTTTGTTAGTTTCTCTCACTGTTCTAGTTTCTCCCTCCTGGAACTGTTAGAAGGCAGCTTCCAATTTCCAGTCTCAACTCACTCCTCTCCTCTAAACATGTAGTTCCTGAATTGGTTTACAAAATTTTGCACTTCCTAAATTTTATTTTTTTTCTAATGAAGTTAGAGAGGCCAAATCTTTCAGTCTTTAGTTTGTTTCAAAATTGTCTAGGCTTCTATTTTAAAATATCTGTATTTATCTTATTATTTAATAATCCTTTTGGATAAGTTTTAAGTAAAGAGCCTTTTTTAGAGCTCTTTTCTACTTTTTGTTCCATAATTCTTCTCCATGATGTGTATATTTAGCCCTGTTCTAAGAATTTTATTAACATTGTTTAGTTCTGCATAGTAATTTCCTAGAAAAATGACTTGTCAAACTAGTTAAAAATAAAAGCCAAAAGCTGATCCCTTTAGATCTGAGACCAAACTTTAAAGAGTTCCTTTCTCTGGTTCATGATTAACAAAGGTAAACAGGATTCCTTTTCCACTCCTCTAATGATGATTTAATTATTCTCTTGGGTAAGTACTTTATAGTATATGATTTTTGAAATTTGAGGACCCGAATGCTTCATCAGCCTTGAATTTGCATATCAGATACTGACTGGTTCCTTGTCCCCTCTGGAATCTGTTCCTTGCTCATTTCTAGTTATTGTTATACATTTTCAGTTCTTATGACAATTCATGTACTAGATTATTCTTTATGTGATGAGTAGACAATGAGCCAAATACCAGCAGATTAGGGAACGTGCTACACTAAATATTTTGCATCCTGCTGAGAATTTGTTCCATTATATGATGCCTGTAAGCACAGACTTACATTCTTTAGGAAATTATTTTTGGACAGAGGCCAGTAAGCTTTTTGGGTATTTGAATGTTTTATAGATAAGGACATGTATGAAAGAGGAAGGGAACAAGGGGCACTAAGTTACACGTGTGATGTTGAAAAGCTGACAGAAGATGATAAAGATTGAGGGAAGAAAGTAGACAACGGAATTTAAGAAAAGAGGAAGAAAAACAGAATAAATGCACAGGAGAAAAATGACTAGAATTGCCCAACATGAAGATAGTTTGGCATTGATTTCTTTCTTAACTTCAAAATTTTAGGACTAGTACTTCTGATATAGCCTGGGAAAAAAAATGCTTGTAGGTGACCTAAAATATCACTTTAACAGGACAAGGGTTTAGACAAAAAAAAAAGTGCAAAACCTCACTTCTGCCATCTGCAAGTCATTCAGAATCTTCACACAAACTCCAAACTCGGCGACAGAAGAACTGGATATGCCTGTTGGAAGTTTAGATCGAATCCAAATTGTGCCATGCATTACGTGGGTTGAAGGTTATATTCCTCTATTGACGTTTATGAATGGCTTGCTCAATGACAGTCATGTTCTGAACACGGTTGTTTTGTGGAGAATAGCTTCTATTTAAGGAGGGAATACTGTTTTTTTTACCAAATAGAGCAATACAGTTCGATGTAATCAAAATTTGCTTGCCATTAAGCTTTTTGCAGTACATAACTGTAAGTGTATGTTATTTATAAAACAGTCGTGGTAGCTTAGAGAACTTAAAATTTATCTTTTGGTTTTGTGCTCTACCTGGAAGTTAGAATATTTATTCTTATAATCTGTAGTATTTCCTTTTTTATGCTTGTTTCTGTTATGCTGAACAAATACCTTGTCAAGGGACAGCAATATTGCAAGCAGGAAAAAAAATTATTGCAGGAATCTCTTTCATTGCTTCTGCTTCATGGCATAGAAATACCCGTACAGGTTCCTTTCCAGTACTCGCAGCTTTTTTTCAGAGCAGTAAAGGATAACTATTCTGACAACTAAGTCCTTCATGTCTCAGCAGAACGCTTAGCAACAGATGTTTTGATATTCCACGCTGCTGCATGAGGCTGCTAAATTACAATATGTCTGCAGAAAGGCAGCGATCTACTACAGCGAGCAACTAATGTCATAGCTTCATTGCTCCACAAAATCGTTAGTCTGAAAATGGGCATCTGTATTTTGGTGAATGGTGTAAAGTCTCAAGCGGGGACTCCTTCAGAATTAACCTGTGAATGCACTTTTCTTGGAACTGGGTGTGACAAATGAGTTGATAACGTGTGGTGAATGAAGAACCTCTTTGAGCTCGCTGGAATGAGACAGTCGAGGTAGAACTGCTAATACGGTACAATCAGAGCATATTTTATTGTGTTGAAGGTTTAGGGATATCCTCCAAGTGTACCTTTTTGCTCTCTCTGTGCGATGCAAACAGGGAGTCGGGTCTGAGCGGCTGCTGCTGTTTCTCCAGAAGGTGGTAGCATCGCTCCGCACTTCTTCCGAGCAGCTGCTCCTCCTGCTGCTGCACATCTTCTGTGGTGCTTGCAGGCTTTTATTCCTACACATCTGATTCAGACCCGGGAGCCATTCTTCCGTAGTACATCTTATATCTAAGTATGTAAAAAAAAAAATTATTTTTTTTTTTTTTTGCTTGGAAATGCATGATTTGGTGGATTTTTTTTTAAAGCTTTAAAAGTGGATTATTTTTTTTTCCTTAATTTTGTTGCTTTATGAGCCACTCTGCAGGGATATTGCTCTTTAGTAATGCATGCAACAGGCTGACACAATAAATTTAGAAAATGCAATGTTACACTTCAACAGTAGAAGCAGTCCTGGAGGACTTTCTGCTTAGGTTTAGCCTCCAAAGAGGTGTTACCCTGGTGTGCAAATGAAGAAGTGGATTCCTTGTAAGTACAAGTCATGCACATGCTGCACAGCACTGCTTGCAGCCTTGGGAGCAGGGGACTCCAGGGCTGTGCAGAGCCTGGCAAGGCTGGAACAAAGCCCCTTGCTTGTGGGACTGGGGGGTAATTAGTGTCCTGTGCCTAAGATGGTGACACTGAGATGGTGAACAAAAGATTTAAGGCAGTGAGGCTGCTTTCTGGTTTGCTTGCTACCATCTGTGATTCATCGGTGCTTGTGGTTGTAGCTGACAGTCCTGACAGCAGCATATTTTGAAGTACTAGAAGGACTTCTCAGTGGGACAAGCTGCAGGAGAGAAAATGTTTGTTTTCCTTCTGTGTTTACTTAAACCTCACCAACCTGGTAATAAGCCTGGTATTTTCTTATGTGGGAGGATTAAAAGGAAAATGATTTCTTTTTATTATGAGGAATTCATACTAACTTGAACAGTATGCCTAAAGCTTGTGAACTGATACTTCAAGAGGAGAAAAAAAAATAAAGAAACAGTATTTAGAACAGGCAAATCAACGCTGGCTTAATAAAATCAACACCTGTAATAATATGAGGTAATCTCTACACCTAAGGATAAGGGAGAAGCAAACTCAAAGCCAGTTCCCTTGATTGAGGATTATCTAAGGAAGCACAGCTCCAAGTGGCCTTTGAAATGCTGAATTTAACAATGAAGCAGTAAGGAAGTTTCTCAGTTGTTATTATGAGAGCAGTTTATAGATGAAAAAGCAGTGTTTCCAATTCTTGTGCACTATGTACTTGGGCAATATTAGTGTGAATGATCCTTTTCCTTTAAAAGGCCTTCAGTAATAAGGTTTCTCCAGACTCAGCTGAGAAGTTATCTCCAGGATAGTGAGGAATGACAAGTTGTAGGTGTGGGTGGGCAAGGAGGTGGCTTCAGGCCTGGAGGTGAGCCACTATAGCTTGGATTTGGATCTGGTCTAGTTCTGTGGAAGCTGTTGTGGGCCATTGCAATGACGATGGAAGACGATGACTTCTAAAAAATGGTAGAGCTGGCATGGTGATGGACTTCAGGGCACTGGGTTTCTCTTGAGAAGAAGCTACAGACTCTGGATTCTGCTTCCCTGCCAGAAATCTAGGACTACTAGCATTTCATCAGGTCAACTTATAGCAAAGAACTGATTTTTTCCTGAATCTGTACAACCAAAGGGCAACTTCAGTGCAGCACTGCACTTGAGAATGAGTAATGTCAGTTCAGTTGCAAGACAGAGCTAATAATGTATTAAAAAAAAGGTTTTTGTTAGCCTGATTTGCAAGGATTTTTATTTTAATATATTGCTATTTCACGTTATGGGTTTTTGTATCTTTGAAATTTAGGCTAGGTGCTTACTATGTATAGGATTGTGAATGCATGTGTTCTTTACCACCCACAAATAAATCAAATAATAGAGCTGTTTCTGACTTTGCAATACTGTAAGACCAACAGCCATAAGGACCTGCATACCTGAGACCTCTTTAAAATATAAAATACCTTTTCTTTTTCCCCAGGAATCTTGATTATCTTAAACTATTAATTGCTCTGTTACACTGAAATTAATAAATATTCCAGCAGCTGTTGAGGTATACACCAGATTTTCCTAGTTTTTCTTCTCTCCTCCCCATTTTACTGTTCCCTTGAAGCATGAGTTCAACAGAACTAGTCTCAGCTTATCTACCTAATGGCACAGTCCACCAAAATAGCTGAAAGAGCAAAGCAGGGCTAGGCTGGGTTGCATTACATTTGTACATCATGTTTTTTCCAATAAAGTTTCAGGTCTCTACTGCTTGCTGAATCAGACTTGGCTACTCAGCACCCCTTACTACTTTCTAGAATTTAAAGATTAGATTAGTTCTTTGTAAATCTCCTTTCTGTGTGTAAATAGATGTAGTATGTTGTAAACATAGGAGATGGGTGATGTGGAAACCTATTTGACAACAGTAATTGTAGCTATTTTATTGCTAATGGCTTTAAAACGGCCTCTTTTTTTGTTTAATGTTTGTCATCTGCCAAAGTTATAAAGGGAAGTCAGACCAAGGCAAATTCCTGACGCATAAAAATCGATATGCATCAATTTAAACCTTAAAATTTCCATTAATAAGTGACTTCAAAGGAACTTCAGGCTTTTTTCTTCCCCATTACTGCTGAATGACTCTTCTAAGGAGGCAATTCTTTTCTGAAGTCGTGCAGCCAATTTTCCTCTAGATGGCAGGACCACTTCAGGCTTCATTACAGTAACTGAGTTATTGCTGGCTTATGGTCCCCAGGGTGGTACTCCCAATTTAGTTGCTGGGAGACCTTTATAGAAGGAGAGTGACTGGGGAAAGGGGTAGGTGAGAAATAGCTTATGAGCAGTTTGTATGAAGTACTTACTGACTGATATATCTGCTGCTCTGACATTTTCCTGTCTCTCAAAGCTACTCTTAGGCAGTGTTGTTTACCATGGAAGAATATTCTGAATATGTTTGATTTTTTTTTTTTTTTTTT
The DNA here is from genome assembly GCF_000691845.1 of Merops nubicus. Lineage (NCBI taxonomy): Eukaryota > Metazoa > Chordata > Aves > Coraciiformes > Meropidae > Merops > Merops nubicus. Next base: position 32,726 of record NW_008631710.1, read on the forward strand.
TTCAGCTTCACTCTTACACATTCACAGAGCATGAAAGACAAATTTCACGTGAAATAAAGTAAAATTCTACTATATTCTGTGTTACTTATCTTCAATAAGAGTCTACATCAAGCAATCAGTGGTGCTGCTTTCACTCATTTCAGGAATGCAATGGTTGCATGTTGTTGGCATATCAAGACCTCTCCCTGTTATTTGCTTATTTTGTTGCACGGTGACAATTCCAGGCAAACAGGGTCAGGACAGCTGTACTGTCACCACCTCTTTCTTTTTTCACCATAACTGCCTTCTTCTATCTTGTGTAGGGAGAATTAACCTTCTGAGATAACCTGGGGATCCTGTCATGAAAGTAGGATTTAAAACTTTTGACATTCAACACCAGCTAAAGGCTTTAACTGAGAAAATGGTCTTTTTTTGTTTTCCTTTCATGTGGGGTTATTCTCTATATGTAAAATGCTGACAAACAGCATCTTATTCTTTGAGATGCTTTTGGAGTTATCAGAACTGAAAGAATCTGTTTACTCAATACAGTAAATTGGGAGGCTTGGTTCAGAGAGATAAGTACAGCAGCATCCCAGTTTTATAACCATAGGTGCCTGGTTACCACTGAAAGAGGCTTTTTTAAACTTTTGGAATGATTTGAAGGAATAACACTATTTGTAATAATATTACTGCAGGCTGTACCTAAAATGATTACCATTATTGTCTGTTTTGAAAAACAAAACAGGTGAAATTAAGAAATTCAGTTAAGCAATCTGTGAAAGTGCCAAAGTGATTTTGCTAATGTGCTATTAATAGGCATGAGAAGCTCTGAGATGATTCAAATGTTATCCAGGAATTTGAACTCTGCTTTGATTATGCTCACGTATTTGTATGGTATTCAGACCAAATTACTACCTTGTAGCAGGTACCTTGCTGTCATTACTAGGATTAAGTTAATGTTAACTCTCCTAACAACTGGGCCATGAATAATGTTCTGCTTGCTTCTATTTAGTGTGAGTTTAGAAGGGGGCTTGTGTGGAAAATGATAAACTCCTTCCTCAGAGATAAACAGCTGAAAAATTCATTTTTCCTTTTCTTGATGCTGAGGTGTCTATAAAGCATAGTAATACTTAAGTCTGCATAATTTATAGCTCAGCCTATTCCTAAAAGCTTTCTTGAAGCTCAAATTTATAGATCTTTCCTGACAATACAAATTGAAAACTATACACAGTTTCAATCTAACCCCCCTCCTGTTAACTTAAACAACAAAATCATGGCTTTATGAAGCCAATTTTCCATGCCAACGCAGAAAGAAATATCTGTTGCCTCTATAATAAAACAGTGGTAGGAGCACTGTTTCTGAAGCTTTTGTTGCAGTGGCTTGCAAGTACAATTTAGTTGACTAGTAAAAAATATGATTAAAGAATTGCATTAAGACTGTTTGACTTTGTGAATTAATACAAGGATGATGATGGTGAAGAATCTATGTAGAGAAGAATCTTTCATAACTTTCACATCCATTGTCAGATAATAACAGTCTCATAATTTACTCTTTGCTTCTTATGTAAAATACTGTTTAGGTTGTTTAAAAATGATTTCTTTATTTTTTTTCTGAATAAAATCTGAAAGTAATCTGAAGACAGTGGAAAACAGTCATAAAGGAAACTTGCTAAGACCTCAAAGGTGGATGCATATGGAGCTCTACCTTTGGCAAGTCCATGGAAACTCAGTCCTCTAGTATTTTTTTCTTCCTTTTATAATAAACATTTTGTACCTCAGGTTGTGTTATGAAAAACCTTTCTGAAATTCCTATTCTTTAAACGCTTATTGAAATATCATAGAAATGGGTAGCTGTGAAATATTTCATATACAATTCTTTTGTACATCTTTTACATGCTTATAAATAACGTTTCTGACACTCCAATTTAAATGGTACCATATAATATGGTAAATAGTTCAGTTTTATAACGTATTCTATTTATTTTTACTGGCTTCTTAAAATACTTTTAGACATCTAGAAACCTGGACTCAAACTCTAAATTCAGTGGAGAAAGAATATGTTGTTTTGCCTGGAAAGGACTGATGTGTTTGAGCTTAGAAAGGCAATTATACAGGAAAATTTGCAGGAAATAAGGACTCATTTAAACCAACTTCAATTTCTGTTATTCAAAATGAGTTATCCCTGAAAATGTACTGAGTACAGGTGTTAAATACATAAAGACACTTAAAGCATTCTGTGGGTGAATGGTAGGGCACTGAAATTCCAGTTTCCCATGCACTGCTTTGGCTACTCATGAACTGATGTGCATGCATTTGAAGAAAAACAAATATGCAATGTGTTCATGTTAATGCAAGAGAATGAAAGGAATTAAGGGAATTGCCTTCAGGTAGAAGTGTTTCAGAAGGGTCATTCTGGTTCTATTCAGTATGGCCCCTTAGTAGTATGGATGATTAAAAAAATAAGGGAGAGGGCTCAGACATTTAAAGTGGTGTTAATGGAAAAAAAATGGCAAGTTGTTTGGGCTGTAAATTTTAATAATTTAAAGGACAAAGTTGTTTCATGGATCTTTCAAGTAACTGACTGCTCTTGTCTTAGACAATGGTGAATAAATCAATTTTTATAAGAACATTTTGACTCCTAGCAGAGTATTCAATTTGAACAGCATTGGCAGGGTTTATTCCTAGCTGATTTATTTAGAAATGACTCATTGTAGACAGACTGCCATGCTAATGTTGTAGACTATGAACATGCAAAGAGCCTTGGGAGTGTAAAACAGTGACAGCGACTTTGGACTCACAAGCTTACATTATAAAATAAGTTGTCATTTTATTTATTCATGTAAAGGCAAAGAAGTTCCAAACTGGGTCTGAAAGCTGTACATATAGCCTGCTCTGCAGCTAGCAAAAAAGACAGTTCCAGGAATGACAGGAAAAAATATATATCTCCCAAAGTTTTCAGGTAATCCAATACTTATCCAAAACATTTTAAGACTATCCTTTCATGTTTTACTTATCACATTAGTAGCTTACCAGCAGGCTGGAGGTGACATAGAGGTGCTCTGCCCTGCTGCCACTTCTATTCACTGTTCTTATGTCTCTGTTAAATGCCAGCTGAATGTCACTGCTGCTCCCCAGCCAAGCCAGCAGAAAAAGGGAAAACCTCTGTCCCCAGGATGCAGCAGGAAGAGCAGACAGCTCCTTGGCGAGCTGCAAGGCTCTAAAGTGCAATGTGATTGACACCTTGTCACTGGTCGTGCTGCGTGTGCCTTTAGTACCAACAGTTCCAGGACGTGCTGAGTTTACTGCGGGTACAAAGAGCTGCAGTTCAGTGAGACTGATCAGACCTTGTGTGGCTCTCTGCACCCCTGCGTGTTCTGCTTTCATTCAGGCTAGACCTTCCCTCCTGGCTCCTCCACCCTGACCCCCATCTGTCAGCCTCTTTGCAGGATTCAGGCTGCTATGTGTATCCAGTTTCTCAGATGGCATCAGAGGCTTCGTTGCACGTTAAGGATGGTTGACACTTGTGCTGTTGTTCCAAGCTGAAGTTGTTTTTACTGCCATCATTCGTCTCAGCTCATCACTGAGCTGGGTTATGTTCAGGTTACACCACTATCTTTGTTCCAAGGTGTTCTTTCTCAATTTCTTGCTTGGCCAATATCTGCCTGGATTACTTTTGGGCCCACAGTAACGTTTGGGAATAGATACTTCCCATGGATTGCATATGTTGCTTTACACAAAGAGGTACATGCTGGAAAAGACTTGAGATTCTTGTGGGTCTGAAACATCAGGGTGTAGTACCAGTGGGAGGGAAAACACCAGAGTCTCAGCCTTGCTCCAGCATTTGAAGTATTTGCCAAAAGGAGGACAGTATCAGTAGGAGAGATGGAACAACCTTCAGTCTTTGCCTTCAGCTGGTGGAGGAGGAAGAGGTGAAAAATATTGCTGTGGTGTGCCAGGAGGTTTAGTTTGGTTTCAGCACTATGGCCTTATCTGGTAAGAACAAATGATCATTGAAACAAGGTTGGTTTTGAGGAAGGCATGTGGTTTCCCATGGATCTAAACAAGATAAGAAGTGTTACTTCCAGTTAGTGAAACTGAATTTGGAGGATGGAAATATGTAAAAAGCATGTAATGCTTATTAGACCTCTTAAGCTCAGGGTATTTTAATAAAATTGAGTAAAATTAAACTCAATTATGTAGTAGAATAAAGCTAACAGATTTTAAAATAAAGACTTGTTTTCAGTTTGATATGATAAACTAAGATTGTAAAGGTGATGAGAAAAGAATGTGAAACTCATTCACAGCTAGTTTAAATACTTTTGTTCTTGCTTACCCTCTGAGAAAAAAAAAAAACGGGAAAGCATGACACAATCTGCTTATCTTTTGGGAGGATAAAATTTCTATAAAGCCTTTGTTAGGTTTGGTGCAGTAGACACAGTTTTTGATTGTGGAATCTGATTTAAAAATACATAAGTATGGTTACCAGGTCCTTA
>NW_008631711.1:0-6159 GCF_000691845.1 Merops nubicus
TGCGCGGGGGGCACAGCTTGTGCGCGGGGGGCAGCGCCCGTGCGCGGGGGACACAGCCTGTACGCGGGGGGCACAGCCTCGCGGGCTGCAGCGGGGTTTCCCTCACCATGAGCCTGTCAGCCCTCTGGCTCCTGCCCGGGAGCCTGCGACAGACTGCCTGTAAGTCACAGCTCGAGCCAAGCAGCTGGGGGTGGCGTTTGAGCTGAAGAGAGAGGCTCCAGTGCTTCACTGGCGTCTGTGCAGGATGGTGAAAGTACCTTATGGGCTGCGTAGGTAGCTGAGGACAGATCCTTAGTACTTACCACAACAGTGCTAATAAATATTTCATTCCGTGACAAAGAGACTGTTCATAAGTTAGTTACTTGTCATTCTCCTCCCATACAAATAGCAATGTTTTTTTAAGTTTTTCTTATTCTTCTTGTATTGTCATTTTTTTGAGCAGTTAATAGCAAATACGAGATGATACAGAAACAAATACTCATAACCCAGAAAATAGTGAGAGACTTACATGATGCTCAGTTATTTCATATGCTTCCAGCATCATGGAGAAGTGTGGTGGACAGCTGCTTGTGATGTGTGCCAGAGATTGTTAGTATGGTTTTTACTTTATTCTTTGTCACCTTTCTTTTATTTTCTTCCTTCCTCCCAACTATTCTTAAGAGTAACCAGTTAATAAGACTGGATACTTATCTAACAGTGATAATCACACCGTTGTGGAAAGAATTAAGCTGGTATGACTAGGGCTTTTTGCATTACATTTTTTAATTAAACATGTTGTTTAATTATACTTTTGCTATTATTTTAAGGAAGTTCATCTGATAAATAAATGAAAGAAAATACCTTGATGGTCAGGTTTGATTAAAACAAAGACTCAAATAAACCAACCACCTCAAACTGTCAATAATACTAGGTTTTGGAATTTTTGGAAGATCAGTAATAAAACTGAAATTTTTTTCCCAAATAAATTTTTTGTTTCAAAATGTTGGTGTAAATTAACTGTATTGGGGAATAATTTTGCCTTGCTTTCTGTTGCTACGCATTGTATAATTATAACCTAAAGCAGCATTTGCTTGGAGTGGAGGAAAGGCCTCAGTGCTGTGCAGCAGCCACTCCTGTTTCCCTGAGACACAGGCTGACAGGCCGTTTCCAGGAGGGCATTGTTCAGTCTTGGACTCCTCAGGAAGCAAAAACATAACAAGTAGATGTTTGAAGCCAGGTGGAGTTCTTATCCATGTTGACAGCACACCCGAATCTTCGTGTTCTTTACTAGTGATGAAATGCTTCTGCTAAGAGGACACAGGGCATGGAACCTGAACACACACTTGAGAAAACAGGCTGTCTTCAGATGCTAGATACGAAAATAATTGTCTTCGTGCCTCTGTTATTAAAACCTTACTGAAGACTCAATTGGGCAAAGCAAAAATACTTCAGTTGTTTGCAGGAGTGTAATTTTTTTACTTTTTTTTTTCTTTATCATTTTTTAGAATTGCTGTGGAAAAGCTTCATAAAATGGACAACGCTTTTAGAAAACAACTTGAGTCAATGTTGGCAGCTCATCAGGAGGAACTATTGCAGCTGGCAAGTGAAAAGGAAAAACAAATTGAAGCAGCAAATGAAAAAGTAATTTTAATACTAAATTTATGTTCACTGAATTGACATTTTTATACTACAGCTGCAAAACGGTGGTGTGTGGAACTCACCTGTATGCATCTGGCTGATCTCTGGATGGAAGCAGCCCTAGTTTAGTGCTCAGCCTCTGGACAGCAAGCAGATCTCTACATTTGTACTGTCCTGGGGCTCTGTATTCAAGCAAAGTTGCCTGTTGCGAGTCAGTAACTAAACATTTCCTTATCTATACAGGCAAGAATAATGAAGATTATGCCAGATAATCTGTAGCTTGCCTATACTAGTGCTAACAATTACTCTTCCTGTCACATACTGCATTCTTCCTTAGTTTTACAGCTGGTGCTTTTTCTGCTTAGTGGATATTTTGGGTTTTATACATTATTTGCTATGTCCTAGCAAATTAATTGTTTTTTTTTTAAGCAAAATTCTGCTGCTGCATCCAATATCAAAAGTAGTGCATTGCTTATTTAAACATAAGCATGTGCCTCTTGCATTGCTCTGTTGGTGTTAAAAATTGCCAAGATAACTTGCGTTTAGGTATATTAAGGGAAAGCAAGAATTTTGTTTGATCCCTGCGTGCTCTTTCAGGTTCACTATGTTGAAGAAGAAATGCGGCAGCTTCTCCAGGAAACAGCAAACAATAAAAAAGCCATGGAAAATAAAATAAGACGACTTACACATGCACTGAATGATATTCAACAAGATCTTTGAAGGTTATTAATATATGCACAAAAAATGTGCATTACACAAACTTAAGCAAATCTTTACACAAAATGCACTTTTATTCTTTAGAAAATAAGGAAACTTTTTTGTGATATATTTTGATGGTTCAGGAAACAAGCATAAATATTTGCATTATTTTCATAATAAAGTTATTTCTGACCCTTGGTTATTTTTAACTGTTTTGTCCAAGTGTGTCAAAACACATACAGAAGAAAAGCATTATATAAAATTAGGCTTCAGCATGTTTAGTAAGAGGAAAGAAGGTTGGGCTCCTGCTTCACTAGGAAAGATTCTTGTAATGAGATATCCAAGAATTTACCTGAAACTGTTTCATTTGCCACTGTTGATGAAGAATGCATGATCTGTGCAACTCGGAGTGGCTTTTTTGGCAGTGCAGTGTGGTTCCTACTAGGCTTTTGAAAGATAGGAGATAATAAACTAACAACCTTTTATGGAAACTAATCGTCAGCCTTACACTGTTACGATTGTTATAACTTCTTTATCATAGAATCAGAGAATGGTTTGGAAGGGACCTTAAAGATCATCTAGTTCAAAACCTCCCACTAGACCACGTTGTTCAAAGCCCTATACAGCCTAGCCTTGAAGACCTCCAGTGATGGAGCATCCACAGCTTTCCTGGCCACCCTCTTCCAGTGTCTCACCAACCTCATACTGAAGAACTTCTTCCTAATTTCTAATCTAAATCTACCCTCTTCCCTAGAAAGTAAAAAGTCCCTCCCTAGCTTTCCTGTAAGCCCCCTTGAGATACTGGAAGGCCACAGTAAGGTCTCCCCATAGCCTTCTCCAGGCTGAACAACCAGTCCTTGTAGGATAGGTGCTCTAGCCCTCTGATCATCTTTGTGGTCCTCCTCTGGACCTGCTCCAGCAGGTCTGAGACACTTCTGTATGGGGGCTCCAGGCCTGGATGCAGTACTCCAGATGGGGTCTCACGAGAGCCAAGTAGAGGGGCAGAATCACCTTACTCAGCCTGCTGGCCATGCTTTTGATGCAGCCCAAGGTATTGTTGGCTTTTTGGGCTGTGTCTCCACACTGTTTGCTCATTCTGAGCTTTTTATCATCCAGCATCGCCAATCCATCTTTCTCTTCAGGACTGCTCTCAATCCATACTCTGCCCAGCCTGTATTTGTGCTTAGGCTGGGCAATGAGTGATAGACATCACTTTCATGATGGTGACTTTACCATCTTAATTGTACCTGAGCATTTATTTAATTTGTTTGTTCTCAGAAGATCCTAAACTGTTACTGTACTCCACCGTACTCTGAAGTGCTCAGTGCTACAGTAGTAACTAAAAAACTAAGTAAACCAGTTATTTGTGTGCATACCAGGTGGAGCTGTATCTTCCCACCTTGTACGAGCTAAAGCAGAGTCCTGTTGTCCAATGACGGTAGAAGCCACTAAGCTGACGTCACCACCAGCTTGTCCAGGTCCCAGGCACAGCCCACCAATAGGGTGTAAGTGTTCATGCACTTCTGCACGCGGCAGCCCAGTAGCAGCAGTGGTGTTTGTAGAAGGCCCTGGCCTTTGGCTCACTGTGCAAGGCCCTGCTGGGCTTCTGAGCAACTTACCACGAGAACTTGCTCTGTGAAGCAGAGCTTGATACCGCTGCCTCTTGTTATGAGGTGCAGCTTATGGGCAGGATGTAACAAAGGCCTCGAAAACATGGGCACAAGTTGAAAGCAAAACCCAAAACCAACTTGCTGATTGTCACTGGACTGACTGGTCTCTGACAAAGCACAGCCTTGAGAGCTGGGAAGAGACTGCTCTTGCTTTAAGAAAGGAAGCAGCAGCAAAGCAAAACAAAACAAAACAAAAAAAAAACAAATCCCCCCCCCCCAAAAAAAAACCTCAGCCAAATCAAACACCACAAAAAAACCCAAACATACAAACCAAAACCAAACCAAAACAACAACAAAAAGAGACCAACAACTGAACAAGGCACCAGCAGTGGCCCGGGAAAACAACACTCCTACTCCACTTTCCACAGTAACATATTCCATGAGAATTGTCTAGAGATTGCATGGTCTTATAAGGGGGCAAGATCCCACGTTTGTGGGAGAGGGCAGAAAGCAGAGATCTTCAGCTCTAGCTCCCTGCATCCGGTTTCTGTGCCTGCTCCAGAGACCACCAAGGGACCAGAGCCATCAGCACAATGAGGAGGAACCTGCTCTGTGGTACTGCACACTCCCAGATAGAGGGGGATGTTGCTGTTAAGAGTTGACTGCTTTGAATCCATGCTAGCAGTTGAGAAAATGTAAAAATTAATAGCTAATGGTAACGGAGTGCCAAGGTGCCAGAGCCAACTCAGCACAACTGGGTTAATGAATGTCACTCTAGGAAATTTTGCTGTGAAATTTAATAGCCCAGTTTACTGGTATTCTGCCATCCCAGGGATCTCCTGATTCACTGATACACATACATAAATACCTAAATGCTGAAGAAGATGATGTCCCGCTATCTAGTGCTCCACACACTCCAGCTTCTCCAGAAACCACGCTGTGTGAGGAAACAGGTGCCTGGAAGGCTGGTTAAATAGGTATCACTGGCACAGAAATGTGGCACCCTTTCAGAGAGCTTTTCTGTCACATTTATCAAGTGTTTCCTTGGGCACTTTTTTTTCCCTTTGCTTATTAGCTGACCAAGCTACACTTTGGGTGAAGCAACTGAATACCTGGACTGCACCAGGAAGGTAAAAGAATTTATTCTCACCCTGATTCAGTTTGTTAATACTGGGTCAGAGTTTTTCCTCCAGAATTTTCTTTCTGAAATTATTTCCTGATTTCATCACAGGGAGTTGCTACTGGTTTTAACATAAATTCTCACTGTTCCTTGCTCTTGGCTCAGTAATCTCATGCTACAGTACTTGGCAACATGCATGCGCTAGTAGCATGTGGATTGTTTGTCTTGCAGCTAATTCTACCTTTGGCATTGTTTCCCTCTTCATGTTTCCATGGCTTCCTGAGAGCTTTTTAATAAACATGTAAATTACTTCTACCTTCAAAAAGATAAAATAATAAAAATGTGGTGCAGGTCAAAGCTGTGCCTAATTTATCTACTCACAAGGATAAATTTCAGCCTGACATTGATAAGAGGTATAAAATAAATGAATAAGTAAAAAGATAAATTCTAAGCTCTGACTTTGTCAGATGCAAGGCGTGTTCTCCCAAATTAATCATGACAATTTAAAACTGATTCCGTTATTAGATGCTGTTCTGTTTTCATTTCCAGACAAGATAATGGATCTCTATAAATCAATATTGAACATATAATGTCAGGAAATCCCCATGTTACCCGAGCGTGGGGGGAATGTGATTCCACGTCCAGCGAGCGTGCTCCTATGTGTGCATGCATTGTCCTGAAGGCGCCATTATCTGGGAGGTGCAGCTCCCGTGTGACATGGCACCTTCAGCGTCATGTCCCTTCGCAATGTGGCCACCTCGTGTGACAGGGTACCTCTGAGGGTCTTTGCCCAACAGCGTTTCTTTCTTGAAGCCCATCTCCTCCATTCCTATGCTATGTGAGCTCTAGAGATTCTCTGCTTCTAGCGACTGACAAGGGAAGGAGAGAGGTGTACCTGAGGGAGGTTAAGACCAAGCCTATTTGGACACCAAGGCAAAGGACCGGGCAAACGCCCGCGATTCTCGGTGCCTCTCGCCAGACCATCAACGTGTTCCGTGTCTGGCCTCAGGAGACACGAGAACATCCGCACCGATTCATCCGAGTGTGTTTATATCACAGGCAAACGGGGACGCGAGTGTCAGCCCGGCGGGGCCGCCCCAGCCCCCGGGCCTG
>NW_008631712.1:0-1682 GCF_000691845.1 Merops nubicus
TCCAAGCCTCAAACCACAACAATACCTCACAATTTTTCTTTTTCTTTGTAATTAATTAGATGGTTATTTCTGTATTAAGCACAATACTTTATAGTTTTCCCCCATTTTACAGGTATTCTCTGTGATCAGTTTCCAGTACTGTGGAATTACTTTAGGTGCCTGTTCTCACTGTGCTTTTAGAGTGGAGTATGTGAGCCATGAACAAGTCTATGAACCTGAATTTTCCAGGTCCATTCTGCATTGTTTCCTCCAAAAATGGAGGAAAATTGGTTTTCCTCCATTTTTGTTGCCTTAGAAATTGTGTGCTGTCAACAGATTTACTGATTTTGAACGTTAAATTTCCAAGGTCACAGCTCTAGAACATAATCTGTGTTTGTCAGTTGTAATGTTCCCTGTAGATCTAGTTCTCTTCACTGTACTAATCAGCTGCCCCATTTCTTTCCATTATGTGTCTATGAATCTCTTTGAATTTTTTTTGTCAGTTCTTCTCAAAAGTACACTCACCACCTTTCCAAATCAATCTGATTTGTGGCACAGTATCAAAAGCTTTTCTGAATTCCAGATAAATTGTCCATTACGTTGCTATTGGCTCCAGGCTGGTAACAAGTTAAAAGCATTCAAGTAAATCTGTCTGTCATGACCTCCTTTTCTAGGTATTCTGTCTGCTCTCACAGTCTTCTAAGTCACACACTTCTAAATTTGGTTTAATTATTATCTTCTGCATAACTGAATCCAGGATAAGAAGCTTGGGCTTTCTAGGGTCTTGGAACCTTTTGAAGTACAAAGAATTACATTAAATGCTGCTCCAGTTCTCTTCTGCTCCTTTTCTTATTTAGTAAGTTATCAAAAATCCTGCCAAGGGCTTTTCCCCTTACTGCTTTTCTACAGGTTTCTTGGTTGTAATTCACTCGGCCTCAAGCTTTGTCAATGTTTAATAGTCATAATTGCCTAATTAACGTATCAGCTCTGTTAGAGCAGAAACCTTCTTTCTCCAGCGTGTTTCCAGTTTTCAGGAGCATTTTTGTCAGATTCTCTCTTCCTTTGTGTATTCATTACAAACTGCTTATAAATAAATAATCTGTCTCTTGATTTTTAAAATTGCTTTGCTTGAAGATATTGGCCTCTCTCACTCCTGTCAGACTACAAACGAATGAACAGAAACTCCCTCAAAATTGATATTGCCATATTGACAGTGTCAAGCTCAGTCATTTTCTTTGCTTTTCCAGGAAAAATCTGAACTGTATAATAATGGCAGATGTATACTTCAGAGATGAAACTACACCCTTGGGGAATGAGTGTAACCTGTGATGCCAAGAAAGGGGGGAGATAATTTATATTAATTGGCAATAAATTAAGTCAAATTCCACAAGGTGAGTGTGTTTTCCATGTGACAGTAACTAGTGAGTGATTTCTCTGTCTTTCTTTTGACCCCTGAGTTTTCACACTCATTCTTCCTGTGTTCTGTGTCCGTGGTGGAACAGGGGATTGACTGAACAGCTGCCTGAGTGCTTGGCTGCCAGCTGCTCTGGGGCCAGCCCACCACAATTATTTATCTCCAAGTGTTAACGGCAGGTGACTGGAGGTAAATGCATTGGGGATACTCTGTGGGCCATGTAGTGCTTAGCTTGCAAGTCATATAGGGAGCTGCACTTCTGTGTTATCAAATTCCTACCTAGCTAAGC
>NW_008631712.1:1713-11475 GCF_000691845.1 Merops nubicus
TGTGTTCTTTAGCTGGCATCAGGTATCCATCTCTTGGTTAAAAAAAGGAACTGGCTAATGTCTCTGCAGGTGCATCCATACTGGGAAATGCAGCTTTACAGTCTTTGTGTATTAAATGCATGGTCAGACACTTAAAACATTGACACAAATACTATATTTAGTGTCTCCTGTTCTTCTTGAAGTTTGCAGAATTTTTCAAACTTGACTGCACACAAATGAGCTAAACTGTTGTTTTAAAAACTGTTTTATTAACCTGAGCTTTCAACTTGGGATGATGTTTGTCCTTTTGAATTTTACTGCAGTGTACTAGAGGATTAATACAATTTACTTCTTACAGAGGTGAGGAAGAAAACTTCCTCAATGGGCACAATAGTCTGTAATTAAGCACTTGGGGAGTGTGTATCCAAAAAGGCACTCACAAAATTCCCTGAAAGCATCTGTTATAGCCAGTAGCAGGAGCAGGAGGGTGAACTGCTGATCTGCTTCACTATGGCATTTTTTTTCCCCCCGTATCTGTAAATCTTGTACCAGGCTTTCATTTAGGTAGAAATCTATTCCTGTAAATAGCATGTTCACTTTCAGAAAGCGTGGTTAAAATCCTGTAGAGGATTTGTGCTCTTTCTCTTCTCTTGCCTATTTCACCTTCTGCAGCCCGTAATACAGGTGCCTGTTTCCTCTGCAGAAGAAATTGAGTCCTATGTCCTTTTGTCCACAGGACTTGGGTCTGTGACACTCTGCCACCTCCTGCATTAAACTGGTGGTGATAAATTCTGGCAAAATGATCCTTGTATTATTTAGCACTGGTAATTGTCAAAGTTATTGCATTAACAGTTCCTAGCATATACAGTGGCATTACAAAGGGTCAGGTAGAGTTTCAGAGTGTTACATTCCGTTTAATTTTTGCAGCAGCGTTGTTTTCTAGCATCTATTTTTTTTTAATTAATGCTAGGGAAATTCACTTTTTGGGGGGGAAACAGGAACATAGGCTGTACTAACACCACCTACAAGTAATGCAAAGAGGATAAAACTTAGTGGCTTAAAATGCAATGGAACTTGAAGCTAACAAAATTTCCAGGTTGGAAGCGAGGATCTCATAAAATTAAGATGACAGAAGTGGAGGGGCCTGACTTCTCCAGAAGAGTCTGTTCTGGCCAGGAGTCAGCTCTGACTGGAAATACATGGTGAGATGCTTCCCACCTTTCTAGTAGAAACAGTGGGGACAGCCAAACCAAATGGGAAAATGGAAGTTCCACTGGGCCCAGCTCCAGGAGGTGGCTGATGGTGAAGACAGCAAGATTCAGGTACTGTAAAAACTTTAGGTATCAGAGCATTCTTGGAGGCTGCAGTGACAATATTCATGTGCTTGCACATAATCACATGTAAAGTGGGTATATGAGCTTTCAGTGAAGTCAGCAGTGTTTGCACAGGGACAGAGATTTTATTGCCAGCTTGGGGCTCCCTTTAGAACTGGAGGATTAGGTGAAAGCAGTGCAAGAGGAGCAGGGCAGGAGGATGAGGCTCATGGCAACTGTCATAGGGCAGGTGCCCGGTGGGATAATTCTGTTGATATCTAACTTGTGGTAATTCCTTTCTTGTGGCTGTTCAATGAATAACAATACTTGAGGCATGATTTACAAATGCTGCCAAGAAAGAAAAAGTATTTAGCTTCTGACTATCTTCACATTCATCCCCCTGTGACTCAAGAAACTTGTAGTTTCATGAGATGGACAATGGTTAAAGTAGACGAAGTGGGAGCAAGGCTTTTACTTCAGCCACACCTGCTTTATTCTCAGTATTTTCAAAAGGCTGTATCAGTTTGGCATCATAGAGATAGTTCTGGAATCAGGCTTTCCATGTGAAAGTGGTCTTATGGCTGGAAGGGAAGAACAACAGCTAACTAGGTTATAGCTAAAAGTATGGCAGAGCCACTTTTCAGACACTGCCTCTTCACTTGCCTTTTAGGTTTCTCCAAACATTGCTACCAAGCAGCATAAGTGGATGTAGAATCTGTTTTTCAGTGCTACAATAGTTGATTATAGTACCTGTAAATGTTTCAGAGGAAAAATACTTATATCAGAAACACTTAAAAATAATAGCCTTTAAACATGTAATGCAATCATTACATTTTAAAGAAATGCACCTTGCCCCTTAGAACAAAAAATAATATACTGGTCTCATCAGCCACAGATATTTTTCCTTTTTTCTACATTTGTTGGATAATCAACATTCCTGTTTGCTATTTATCTGCTTCTTAAATTTTAACAAGTAATTCTGCTTATAATTGTGACACTTCATAATTTTGTAAAAATTGGCACCTGCTGTGTGTAAGATAATAGCACAATTCAACATGCACTGTAGGAGGAACTGATTTTCTGCTCATTTTATCTGGAATGTCTGAATTGTAAGTGGAGTTGCCCTCCTGTTAAAATTCAAAATTACTGTGGATGTAGATAAATGGGAATAGAGATTTTTACTTGTGTTACAAGAATAAAATTCAAAATCGATGTGATTCTTTTTGTCATGAATGCAGAAAGTACTAAAAATTAATGTGAAAAAGGAGTTGTTTTACTAGATTTTTTTCTGTGATGCCAGTTGGTTAGAATGAAGTTGGGGTAAGATCTCTGAGCAAATATAAATGGTCACTTTTGATCCATGATGAAACTTGTCCTTTGGAGGAAAGAAATTTATGGCAGTTATTCATCTAGTTAGCAAAGGAATTTAGCTTTGATAGTTCTGTATGCACACAGTACACCACATTTTCTTAAAACAAAGGTTTGAACCTAAGTTTCATGACCAAACATTGAGCAGGCTGGGTGCAAAAGGGTAACAGTTATTTCTGTAGTTGTTGGGGTTGACATCTGTGGTGGGCAGACAGATATGCACTGTTAAACCTCCATTCTGTGTTATCCTTGTGAGCTCAGGGCTTAGAACAGGAGCGTGGACAGTCTGGTGAATATGTGTGGCACTGGACCCAAGGCTCAGCACATGTTACAGAAGAGAAAAACTTTCTGTGGTGGAGTTTGCAGCCCTAGCGCTGGCAGAGCAAAAGTTTTCGCATTGCCCCGGAGCACTCGGGAGGAAGAAGTCTAGGGAACAGATTTCCTAGTAAGTGTTAAAATCAACAAAATCACAGCAACTTTAGTTCTTGCATATTTACTGCTTATCTGCTTGAGACCCAGGCAAATTAGCAGCAGTCATCTCATTTTCATTTCTTGCAGATTATTCTCTTGTGAGTTCTAATTAAAACTTCCCTTAGGCACAGAGGAACTACTGGTGATCTTTTTTCTTCTGGACTATCTCAGCTTTAATTACCTTTTAGGACTTGAAATAAGCTTTATGTTTCCACCAGATCATGTTTACTACAGGAGGAAGTGGCAACAGGACCAGCAGGGATATTTACTGTAAAATCAAAATTTCACATACAATGTATTTTAAATGTAGTCAAGTAAATATTCCCTTCCCCCTCCTAAAAAACCCTGTGGCCAGGTTTAATAGAGTTTCATATATTTGGAACTGAATAACTTGTGTCGAATCTCTCATTCCTGCACTGTTCAATTTTTACTGAGAATATGATTACATTGAAATGAGACTCCATCAGAGAAATAAGCTGTTGGATGGTCAGTAGACCAAGGCGAATTTCTGAGCAGTTTGCATAAATGTTTTTCCAGCTCTAATGGCAGCTTCAGAACCTGAGCTGTAGCGCTAACCTGTCAGATTGCAACTTCTGTTTGTAGCTGCATGAAACACCTGATTTGCCTTGGAATCACCAGGTTTGTTTCGTGTTGACCTGCAAATAAATTTGATATAAAAAGAAGTCAGATGGGCGTAATGTCATTCCAGCTGAAGGGTGGGGAGGTTTTTAGCCACTCATAGGTATGTGTATAAGCTCACAATGTATTCATGCACTCTGTAGCCACCCTGATGCCATCAGAAGAGCCACTGCTGTTAGCTGGTGTGAAAGGCTTCCCAGGCCACAGCAGCCGTGGGCAGACGGCGTGGGCTGGAGTGTGTAGCACACGCTGAATGGTCATCCTAGTCAGTACTTGCTGGTGGCTAGAGCAGAGCAGAGAAACTCTTTCAAAAGTCCTGTTCCAGCTGAGGAGAAGCCCCTGATGCTATCCACAGCAAGGAGTTCCTGTGCACACAGTGCTCCTCTGCAGTTGGATATGGACTGCTGCCAAACTAGGTCATGCTCAAATTCTATTTTATTTGCAGTTTTAGTACACACAAATATATATACACACAGTCAAACTATTTGTATATGTGTACATATACTTCAAATGGCCATGATCGAGGCTTATCCCAGCTCATCACTCTGTACTATGCAGCTGAAGATCCTCTTTCTCATTTTAGAGAAGAGCTAAAGAAGTCTGAGGGAAGTTCATCCAGTACTTTACTGAGTTAATGATATTTTTATAGCTGTTGTTAATCACATGATTACTAATATAACCCTTGGCTTTGGTACAATGATCTTTTTGAATATTGTTGAATGTCTGGCTGCCTGCATGGTGTCAGACACACAGGAAATAGGTTTAAAAAAACCCCAAACATTAGATTTTCATTCATTTACTTATTTCTGAGCAGAATGTATTTTGCCCAAATAGCAGGCTCAGGTATGTCTTGCTTTTCATTGATGAACTGCACAGGCAAATCATACTTTTGTAGCAAAAATGGACTTGAAGTATTTTTTTGCTTCTATATAATGGGTATTCCTCCATACAGATTGCTTTTTTTCAGATGAACGTTCCATGTAGTTGATTTAGAGGCTGCATATGGGCTGTGTGCATTAGAGCTGTTTAGTAAAAAATAAACAGAGATAAAGGAGAGAAAGAGGAAGAAATACTTTTAAAATAAATGGTATGAAGTTAAGTGGTGTGCTCCTTTCTAACAATATAAGAAGCCAAGGACATTAATCAAGAAGCGAGGCCATAATTAATTAGGAGAAATACTATGCAATGCATAATTAACATGTGTTACAGCTTGCCAGAAGACTAATGCCAATAAAATTGTAATATTCACAAAAGGCTTTGACATTTATGTGGACAATAAAATATTGACAGTTACATGAGAGTTTTGTAAAGGTTGTTCTCTAAAAGGAACTCAGAGTCAGGCAGTTCAATACCTTATCAAACTACCTGGCTTTAAGTTACCAAGAACCCTGAGTGTGTTCTGTGTAGAAAAGATCGTTGTGTTAAACAGCTTCTTCCATTTGTCATCAACAAACTGCTTAAATTCATAGAAATGATGTCTTCATTTGAATAAATAGTCACTAGATTATGAAGAATTAGGGTTTAGCTCAATTCTGAACCAGTTTTGTTTCCTTTATTCCATTTGCTCCTTTACTGGTGTGTACACATCTCGCTGTGCCCTTCAATTAGGAAACCTCTACATGGTGCTATTAGGATTCTGTGATTATCCACAAGACACATTATTTTATTCATGCCAGGCAAAGTGTAGGTATATCAGTCATAAATTTGTAAATAGCCTGCAGAAAAGCTTGAAGAGTAAGGCTACATTTTATATATTTTTTTTTTTTTTTTTAATTGCATTGCTGGTTGCCTGAAGGAAAAACGTCACATGAAAATCATTTCTGTCAGAAAATCTTGGACGTGTTTCTACACAGAACCTTAAGATTAATGGAAGTATCAGTCTTGCACTAATTAGTGCTACAAATAACCCTAAGATTGATGAAAGTAAAAGGAGCTGGTCAGTGCAAAAGGGCTTTTTATTTTTTCTTCCTTTTGGTTAGACTGTACAACTGGTGGCACTTTCTGTAGCATTTTTTTTATATTAAAGGAGAAACTCACAGAAAAGGCTTTTAAGAATATCCACAGGTGAACAGGCAGAAACCCTTGTATCACTCTTTCAGAGGAATTTTAGGGCAGAATTTTCTAACTACCTGTTCTTCTGTGATGCATCAAGATAAATGGTCAACCACTTTTAAGCGTTTACCCTTAAAGGTTCTAATGGGAGCCTTGGGCCATCTTGAAAATCTGTGCTGTAACAATTTGAAGGAATCAGTGTCAGAAAATTGATTTGCTTGAAAGGAGTTTATTTCAATTTGAATATTTTGAAATTGTGCTCAGTATCTAAGGTAGCATGCCTGAAGCAAGATGATCCTGTTACCATGGTTTCAGGCTGCGATTTGGGTTACTATGGTGTCAGCCTTTACTTCTTGCTGTGCAGGAAAGTATTCTGTGACCTGGGCAAGGTCGTGTAGACTTAAATCCTCAAAGAGGCTAAGCTGGAGCAACAAAAATTAGTCACTGCAGTGAAGGTCTTTTATGCACCTGCTGCCTAAAGGAGAGACTCGAGCTCTGCGTATGCTCTCGTATAAAGTCCTGGACAGTTGATTCCTAGCTAGAGAAGTCAGAGCTCTCATCTGAGAGATGGGGGCTTCACAGGTTATTGCAAATCACAGCCCTTTTTTGTCCAACTTGTGTAAATATCTAGGTGCCAGGAGGCACATTGCTCTTTCCAAACGTGGTGATTATAGCCTCAGCTAGAGATGGGCATGGAAACTGCAGTCCCTCTTTTCATTTGAAATGGGATGCTCACAGGGAGAACAAATTTTGTTCAGTAGTTTAGTAACATTTTTGAGCATGTGCATGAGAAGGCTCAAAGTTTCTGTCCCTACTGAGAACTGTAAGAGGGTGAGAGGGGAAGCCCCAGGAACAACCTGGATTTGTAGAGGAGAGACCCAGATGAGTTAGAATGGGCAGGAGGAGAGTGAAAGATGCTAAGGGGCTTTTGGCTGGCAGAGAGGAAGCCTGGAGCTTTGCGTCATGTCTAATGGTTACTTGGGAAGGCAAATGCCATCACTCTGAACCTTCCCTCTTCCTTGGCCTTCCCCCAGCTTGTATTGCTGAGCATGATGTCATATGGTGTGGAATAGGGTCTGTTTGGGCCAGCTGTGCCAGCTGTGTCCCCTCCCAGCTTCCTGGGCACCCCCAGCCCATCTGCTGGTGGGGCAGCCTGAGAAGCAGAAAAGACCTTGACTCTGTAAGTGCTGCTCAGCAAGAAGTGAAACATCCCTCTCTTAGCAACTCTACTGTCAAATTTAAAGCACATCCCTGTACCAGGTACTATGAAGAAAATTAACTCACCTTGTGTCTTGATTACATTCCAAGTAGTTTGAAGTGGTGCCCAGTGGTTGGGTCTAGCCGAGGGGCTCACGCTGGGAACCATTGCCAGGACTGGGTCCTGGTGAAATAGAAAATCCCTCTGAAGACTTTTCTGAGAGAAAGCAACAACCTGAGTGCAAAACCTAGGCTGTGGACCCAACTAGGAGGTAGGTTTGGGATAAATCACAGCCCTAACAAGAAAACCAAGCTCAACACACAACTATTCTCCAGGCCCAGAGAACCTTACAGAATAAAATTGAGATAGTAACAGGTTTTTTTTCATTATTTGGTTAACTGATTAGTTACAGATAAAAATGAAAACCCTCAGTGTTTAGTTTTGTTTTCCTTCATGGAGAGGCTTCAAGTTTGCATCCTGAGATTTAAGTATTTAAGTTCCATTTAAGTGCTATGCCAGGTTCTTAAATCCTCTTGCAGCTTTTGCCTTTTGAGTTCTGATTTTGGTTTCCTATCTGCAATCTAGAAATGCAGTTACATCAGAGGGCTGCTGCAATGATGCTATCACAGGATTTTGATGCTATGGTAATTGATGCAGACTTAGTATCATATCTCTTGATTGCACTCAGAGTAGTGCCAATTTATCTATTTCATTCCACTGAAGCAGCTCTTCCCTCTTGAGTGTACAGTTCTTCTAAGTGTTATTCCAAAGTAATAACATCATCTCTGCAGCTTATACCTGGAGGGAATTATGTGAAGTAGCAGTATAGTATAATTATTTCAGTGAAAAGCTGTTGCCCTGACAAAAAAAAAACAAAAAAAACCCAAAACAAAACAAAAAAAAAGTATGGTTTTATACACATGCAAACACACACAATAATCAGCTACACAACAGTGATTTTAATTATTGTAAATCAGTCTGAACGGCACTTTAAAATACATTAAATACTTCACTCCTGAATGAAATTGTGTCACTTGGAAGGACACAATTTTTTAATATTCCTGGCTAATATCACAGCTGTTTTGTTCTCCTGCAGACATGTGCTTTCCATTCTCCCAGGTTTTTCAGGGCTGTTAGGCCACGTTTAGCCTCATCCAGGGTATTATTGTTCCAAGTATGGAAAGGAGATTAAAGAAGGATGGAAGGTGCAGCCTTGGAAATGGACTGCTCCTGGATGCTTCCTTTCTTCGTAACACAGTAGGCAAGGGTTTGAGATCTAGCCACGGTATTGATCATACTCTTATTGGAGAAGAGGACATTTGCAGAAGGATTCACCAGTTTCAGAATCTTGACTTCCTACTTCCTTTTTTTTCCTTCCATTTTACTCTCCACTTTTTCATTTCTGTGCACTAACCTCGTCCACTTTCCCAGCTTGAAGTGTTCCTTTTGCATTTTGGATTTTATGATAGCCTGAATATCCCTCCCTGGAAAAGGAGATGTAGTAGCTGGAGCAAGTGTAACATTGATCAATATCTGTACTGGGTTATTTTGTTCTCTTGGCACTTGCTGAATACAGTCAAACCCTTGAGCTGCTTGAGGGTCTACCAAAGTGTAGGCTGCCCAGAGAGCTTGGCTGGGAGCACTGTTTAGTCTGGGCAGCATTTGAGAGGGATTTTTCAAAGGCCAAGTTGGCAGCTGCGTTTAGGTTTGAAGATGGGGTTGGTGTTGAGAAGCAGCTGAGTGAATATGAATTTTACTTTCTCTCTGACACAGGAAGATCATTTGCTGAAAAATTAGAAGAATCCATTGCTTTGATAAATGGAAATCTCCACTGTTCTAGTTTATCATGCTTAAATTTAGGATTTGTCAGATATTTACCCACTAGAGAGAAGAAAATCAATGACAGAGTTAAAAGTGCAATGAATCAAACCCGGTTCTGGTTCCTAGGCTAGATAAGGATTGCTGTTCCATTCTTCTCATGGTTATTGTTATCTAAAGAATAACCAGGAATTTAAAAGGCAGATACATAAAATGTCAAATTTAGCCTTTTATTTTCAGTAAAATTTGAAAAGTTTATTTATCATGTAGTAGATTTTAAAAACAAACTTGCAAGTTCAGAGAAGAGAAAATGTAGCTGACTGGATTTCAGCTTTAGGCACTTCAGCAAAGGGCTTAACTTCAGGTAGATGATTTTACAGTAGCACTGAGCAGCGAACTCAGCAGCAAACTGAGAAGAGTATACCACTGAATGTAAAGACAGACCTGAAAACTGGTGTCTTAGTATTCAAGTATACAATTTTACAGTCATTTAACTTATTAAGAAATACTGGTACAAAATAAATTGGAGTCCAGGTAGGAGGGATCCTAAAAGTGCTGGTAATTTTTGCAAGTTGACCTCAAACTCTCTTTTGTGTAAGCAAGTCAAGGGCACCATCCATAGCTTGGGACTGTAGTGGGCCACATGTAGCTTAGTATTGAATACCAAGCCATTAGTTATGGAAGAAAAATACAAACTTTAAATGCCCACACTTTAAAATGAAATATTCCAAGCTTGATGGGTTTTATGGCAGTCAAAACTACAAACAACATCTTCCTCATTTTCAGATAAACACTTAAGGTATGTGTTTAAACCCCTATAAATATCAGTCTAAACTGTATTGCAAACTTCAGTGGGTGCTAGATAAGATGTTTAAGCTTGTGCTTCTGCTAATCATATGGTCTTTGCTGTGAATGCTTCAGCAG
>NW_008631712.1:11486-60603 GCF_000691845.1 Merops nubicus
AGGAAGAATTATTTTTCTTTTTCTGTTTTTCTTTCCTTTTTTTTTTTTTTTTAAATAAAGTCCAAACAATAACCAGGACTGGATGCTCAGTGAACAGATTTTTACAGAATCCTCTAGCTGTGTTTTTTTTTTGAGGAGTTGGGGGTTTTGGCTTGTTTTTGTGTGTAAATAATTAAAATAAGGAAAGAAGGACTGATAGTGCTCTCACAAAGCTGAAAAATATACTTTAATGAGCAGTTTTGTAACCGTGTTGTCCCATCTGGCAAGCAGCTTTGAAAGGATCCCCTTCTAAACAAAGCTGAGTTTATTATGCTGAGTTTTGAGGGTTTAGATTATATGATTCAGTCGTGTTGCTACAAGGATTCCTCAGATAACTTAAATGAGCCAGTAATTTATATATCATCTCTGTTTTCACTGACAGGAATGCATCATTATTCCTTCAATTCATTATCATACAGGGCTTTGCACAAGCACTGCATAACTTGGGGCATCACCAGAAAATGTGAGGTGCATGTATACAGGAATTACAAACACTGTAGTCAGCTGGTCAGAAATGAACTAAACCTTGCAGGTCTTAGTTTGATTTAATTGCATTTTAATTAGTGTTTTGCCTTTGATGTCAGTTTTACTGTGTAGTGGTTTGCAGCCCGTAGGTGTGCAGTATTGCAGACCTGTCAGAAGCATCTCCCCACTTGAAACAATGGTAGATGATGTTTCCATGTGCCCCACGGGGTCTGTCTCTAATTTTCTGACTGATCAAGGCAGCTGCAAGTGCTTTACAGAATCCTGCGTGTGGTTTCAATATCTCCTCTCACTGGTTTTACCTGCTTAATTTTATTGTGTATTCCTATCTATTGATTGCTCTGGTTTGTGGCTTGTGTCATTTCACTTCAGTCCAGTAACACTCGTTAGGCCATTGTGCTCAGAACCTAATACCACTGTCCAGGAGGAAGATCACCTGTTGAGGGATCAGGAAATCTGTTCTCATTCCTGTCTATTTAGATTGATAGTCTTTTTATGAAAGGGATCTCTCATAAAATCTGCAGCACCAGGCGCAGCCAAGCTGTAATTTTGGCTAAAGTGTGTGGTTCTATCATAGTACACTTACCAAAATAAACCAATGCTCTTTAATCCACTTAATTTTTATTTCATGAATCTAAGTACTATGGTTGCATATTTTTGCTTTATATTTCCTGCATTAAAGGTATGCTTTTTGAGATGTCTTAACACTAAAAAAACACCCATGCAGACAGAAAACTCATGGAAATCAGTCATGCATTTAAATATATATCAAGTGATCATGAGTTTTGCCACTCAAAGTGTAGATAAAGTGTAGGGGTGTGCAGATAGTGGTGATTCTTGGAGCTCCTAGGTCAGAGGATGAAACTCTCACCTTGCTGTATGTACGTGCTCTGGAGGTGTGAATCACTTCTGTGTTTCTCCTTCAATCACTACTCAGGTTGTCCTTAGAGTAAAGGTTAATTGAAGGAAATGGTGTTATCCTGATGTTAACATATGTCCTATGTTAGTCCCATCTGTAGTTAAAATTTGCCAGTTAAAATTTGAACAGTGTTTACAGTCTAGCTATAGCTTGTTGTAGAGCTAAAAGTAATAATCCTTTACTAGCCTAAAGAGAATATGTAATTTGACCTTTAAAATCAGTGTTGAAAATAATCTAAAAGTAAATCATTGTACTTTACACCAGACCAAATTCACCAAGAACACTTTTAAATAATAAAATGGGAATTATGGGATTCACCTATGAGTAACTAAAAAAAAAAAAGTTAACTGTAATTAAATAACCAATCAATCTAAAATGCATTGATTTGCCATCATAGATAAACCTGGGTGTTTTGCACAACGATAACAACACCATTATTAAGCATTACTCAAAGGAGAAAAGAACAAAAGTGACTTGGGAACCCTCTGCTGGAAGCCATTTGAGCTTAGCTCCTTTTGAACAAAGTACTTTTGGAAAAGTTTTTCTATTAGTAAAGGAAATAATTTAGAATATCTTGCACATGAGTAAAAGATAATCTGACTGAAATGAACTAATTCATATTTCATGTCAATACAGATAGGCTGACAACTATAACTGTGGCATGTATCCTTAATAGTATCCAAAACAAAACCATGGGCTGTCTGAGTCTGAATCTTTTACTCTAAGGACCTTTAATCCTCTCATAAATTGGAAAGGGCCTTTCTGTAATTGTAAGTCATGCCCTCTGGCACAGTGGCATTGCAGCCCCTGTGACAGTGCTGCTTACAGCCAGCGTTATTTCGTTGCCCTCTGTGTCTTCTCAGAGTCTCTAGATTGCGTTTTGACAGCTGCAGCCCTCTCTCCTCCCTCTCAAGACTTTCCATTTGATAAATTATCTCCACATGAATGTTTCCCAGGTTTATCTTGTGTGTTTGTGTTTGGGTGGTAATTCGTAGATCCATTCCTGTAGCCTCCTTGGGGAATTAACACATGGCTTGTCGGTACTCAGGTACTTTTGGAACCTGTGAGGACTTGGAGGGATGGCAATACTGGTATTTCCTTTCAACAGTGGACAACTTGTTCACTTTCTTCTGTGCTGCTTTCACTTTAGTTATACCTCTTACAACTTGTCAGAAGTCTCTCTGAGTTTCTCCATTTCTTTTGTGTCTGGATTAAACACAGCTAAACACACCAGGAATCACCAAGCTGATGGATATATCACGACCATGCTACCATAATCTGTTCAGTTCTCTTCTCCAGCCTCTGTCTGTCCTGCTTTCTGACTGCTGCTCTATGCACCACAAAGTATCTGAGCACTATTATTAGCAGTCAAGGAAATAGTGTTGTGTATCTTTTTTTTTTCCTCACTGTTTTTCATAGGAAAGGTGCTGATCTGAGACCAATGGACCCAAGATGCTTCATCTGTGTGTGCCTTCTGGAAGGGAGTTCTGTAAATTTTCTCTGTTTTGACCTTTTGGCATCTCTGTGATTTCTGTCCACGAGGGCGTTCTAGTCTGTGACAAAACTGCAAACAGCACTCATCGTGGTCACATGCTTTGGTCACATGCCCTCCAAAATTTTTGATTCTCACTGTGCTTCTTAGGAATTTCTATTTCTGCTGCTCAGGAATGGATATTTCAGACACTGCTGAAACCAGCAGTGCAAGCGTGTCTATGTATAGCTATCATCACACACCCTCTTGAAATGGCAAAATTTTATATCTGTGAGTACATTTTAAGAAAACAATAACAAAAAATAACAAATCACTGGCAGCACTATTTAGTTCAGTGCAATAGATGAATAACACTGTGGATAATTTTAACACTTCTATATTTAGAGAAACTGGGCCTTGTAGTATGTTGGTAACAACAAAACTTGATCAGTGTGAAGTACCAGATGGTGTTCTATAAATGTAGATCTTAGGGCAAGCATCTGAAGAATGCTTATGCTGTGTGAGTACCAGAGAAATTGTTATAACTGCCATCAAACAGGTCCCTTTACAGTCAGGTTTGAGTCTGTAGGATAACTGATGAGAAAGGCATTTTCTTTTACTAATCAGAGTAACAGGGCAAGTGTGGTTTCTTTTAGTGCTTTACCTGGAGATGTTTTCCAAAATGAAAATCCAGATCCTCCTTGTGGACTCTTAGTAGGTGAATGCTTCTTAGATATATGGGGATTTGTTACCCTACAAGGCCATAACGGTGTGTCCAGCCGTGAGATTTTACAGCTCAAAGCTTTGCTTTGTGCTCTCACTGATGACGTCGTGCTCAGCAGTAAAAGCTGGGAAAGAGAAAGAAAGGGGCACGTTCAGTGATGATGTTTGTTGTCCCAAGCAGCTGTTTCATGCAGTGAAGCCTGGATTTCCTGGAACTGGCCAAACATCTGGCTGCCCATGGGAGGCAGCAAGTCGATTCCCTCTCTTGTTTTGCTTGCATGTACAGCTTTCTTTCAATTTTTACACTATCTTTATCTCTACCCACAAACTTTTTTCACTTTTGCCCACCTGCTTCTCCCCCATCCCACTGCAGGGGAGTGATGGAGCAGCTGAGTGGTGCTGAGCTGTCTGCAGGTATTGACCTATAACACCAGCTAATTTAAAAGCTCTAGCAGAAACTTTAGCATCTTGCTTTACATCCAGATAAGATGCCCCAGCTTTGTTCATGACAGCAGGTGGTTCAAATAGATCACCGTAATGACCGTCCTATCTAAACTCACTGCTACTTTGTGCCAGCATAAATGTAGATGGCAGCAATTATATGATTAGAATTGCAAGAACTCCCTGTTTAATCATTTGACAGTAGTGCTGATATTCTTTTGTCTGTGATCTCATTTATTTTGGGTAAAGCCATAGTTCCCATCTGTTGTTATTTATGGCAAAGCAGAGTAGTAGTTCAGTAGTTGGAATATATTTTCTTTTTCACTTCTCTCTACTTTCTGGGGTTCTTTTTTATGGTCATTTTTTTTCCTGTCATGAAATGAAAGATCTTGTCAGCACTCCCAAACGGCTGTATCAAGAAAATTTTCTTGATAACCATTTAAAAAGCATTTTAAATGCTTGATAAGCATTTAAAAAAAAATAAAATAGTTCTCCTGTTGTATTAAGATAGCTTTGTGAGCAGCTTTAGGGATAGTGGTTTATACCTCATCCATATCACTGACAAAGACCTTTTCCATCTCCCTCCCTGAGTCTGTTTCATTTTGCTTGACTGGATCCTTCTTGTCCTTTATGTGAAGTGGATCTGTGTGGAAATATTAATACGTCCAAGAAAACAAAACATGATGAAAGTGGGAACAGACTGAACTTAATTATGTTACTGAAACAGTAAAATAACTCCCTATTATTACCTTGTCCCCTATTATCTGCATCTTGTAGAAAGAATAACAAGGCCACAATTATGAAGTAATATTTTATGTTTGCTTGAGCTTTCTTCAAGTACAGGGAGAGGTTTTACAAGGATCTTGCAGTCTTGGGTTGGAATTCTTATGCATGAAGGAAGAATCTACCTTAAGGGGAAGCTACTATATTTGAAATATTTGGGATAATTGTGACAAAAGTTCGTCTCTAAGCATGGAAATGATGCCTTATTAGCAACAAAAGTTGATATATGCCACCCATGGTGTGTTAACAAAACATTCCATAGGCCCAGGTATCTGTTTCTCTTTACCTGTAGTAAGAACATGTCTGCATCTAATACTGATAAAATGGAATTTAAGTTGTTAATAACTTTAAGTTGTATCCTTTTCATGAATAAAATAAATTACATTAAAAAGCAGAATGGAGGGCAAGGTGTGTTTTTAAAACGTAGCAATTGGTTAAAATTGATTCTTCTAGGAATAAAACAATTCAAAGTTTTTTTTCTCTGTCAGGAAAATGTCTATCATCCCAAGGTGGTGTTTATAAAAGACAAAAGACCCCATGCAGTGGAAATCAAATAAAATGTTTAAATAGTAGCCAAATAGTCAATAAAGATGCAAAGAATTCAATAAAGAAAGAAAAAAAAACCTAAACAAAAAACCAAACACAAAATAAAAACCCACCCAAACTGATCAAACTACAGCAAAACTGTTATGTGTAGGTGTTTTTCGCCACACTGCAAGTGAATGACTCTGTAAAGTTGTTGTGGTTTGAGGCTTGGAATGGGGGCGTGACCTTCCAGCAACTGGGACGACCCCGGGTGGGGGTGAACCATTGTATTCCCTCCCCTTCCCACACACACTCCGATAAGAGGCAGGGAGTGGGTGCTAATTTCACTCCTGCCTTGGAGCTCAGAGAGGGAAGTTGTCCTTTCACTCCGTGGGACCCTGGAACCATTTTCTGAGGGTTTTGTATATTTTATTTTTTGTATTTTTCCCCTAATCTTTGTATATATTCTTTTCCTTACCTCCCTTTTTGTTGTTTTCTGTTCCTTGTTAAACAATATACTTCATTTTTTTTTCCAAAGTGTCTCTCTCTCTCAGGGAGGGAGAGGCGAGTACATAGTTCTGTTCCACGTGGGTCTTGCCCTGAACCCCTTTTTACATGGAAGCAGGACAAAAGTGCATTCCTGGGGGATGATTGTGCCCCATGCTAAGTTCAGAGGGGTCTGATGGAAGCAGAGGTCGCACCCTCTGTTGCTGCCCTGCTGAGAGATGAGCAGCAAAAAACTGGCAGATTTTTCTTTCAGGTTTTCCACGTAGCCATTTCTTCAGAGAATGTCTGTAATGTTAACATTCAGAGTGTATTCTGAGTATCAGTTATAATGTGCAAGGCAAGGAAATAAGTAATGTCAAAAGTTTACCCAATACAAATTTCTCAGTTGCTGGAGAGTCCTGGAAAGGTGATGTGATTGCTTTCCTTTTCCTGAAAAGGATGGAAAAGAAATAAGTAACTGATGCCTTTACCTACCTTAGGTCAGCAGTGATCTTCATTGTGAGACTGTATCTCCCATAAGTTGATTGCAAGTTTCTGCTTCCTAATGATTACTATTTTTAGGGCTAGAAACAACCCAGGCAGAATTTTAAAAAGCACTTCATGTTTGTTTCATAATTTTCTAAAAATTAAACTTAAATCAGTCCTGAATATTTCATCCTAAAGATCTCTGACATTAAGATACCATCATTCATTGAGTTCTAGGGATTCTTCAAAATTATCTGTGGAATTCCTGTAAGAAACATGCTGGAGAACAGAAATAATTCTTCAGGACAAAAATCTTTCAAATGACCTCCATCACTTAGAAGGCTTGTTTAGAAGGCACGTAATACTGATGCCTTACAGATGGCTTGAAAGTAGATGTTCAGAAAGTCCCTCACAGTTAATTTTCTTCCATCAGGTCTATGTATAATCCTGGAATCTTTGCATGCATATAGCAGCCACTGTCACCTTGGAAATGGTCCAACTTGTACAACCTGCTGTTGATGTTAGTGTATGCCGCTGGCCTTGGGCAGATTTGTCAGGCCCTCAATCTATAAACTCTTGCAGATTCAACAGTATTACTAGTCTCCAGAGTTTATTTCCCCTTTGAGGACTTTCACACATACTTCTCCATCCACATCCATAGGTATTTACAGAATCCACTTGCACAGAAGGTGCTTTTATGACACTGTGAGGTAAGCACTGTCCCTGCTGCAGGACTCCCACCACTTCTTCCTCCTGTCTGGGACTTCTGTTTAGCAGGAACACCGTTTACCATGTTCTTTGAAACCCTACACCTGGCAACAGCCAACAGTGCCGTGTCAGATCCTAGAGTTTTCATGTTCAGCTCTGTATTTGTCTGGCAACCTCTAGGCCATTCCCATTCATTATGCACTTTGGCCTTGCTTATTTATGTTAAACAGAAATGTCACTGATAACCAAGTCATGGATACTGTAATCTCATTAGTCCTTAATTTTGTGTTAAGGATAATGAAGGAAAAATCAGGGATCAGCTTTACAGTTTGTCCTGTGTCCTGATACTGGGATCCTGCTGTTTGTCTGACCAGTGCTCGTTCCTGAACAAGCTCCATTTGTGTTTGGCTTCTTTTTCTTTTCACCCTGTTGATATTCCTGGATGGGTAGGTTTTATTGATGTCAACTTCAATCACTGTCAAGGAACAATCTCATAATTTTCAGATGCCTCCATTTTAAGAAAATAAATCAAGGACATAAATTTTTTTAAGGCAGTGAATTAATGGAAGTGTAGACTGACCAGTCACTCTATCAAGAGTATTTTTGACCTACACCAGGAAAATTATGTCTATTCTTCTACATGTCTATGAATTTCTTGGCTTTAAGTTTTCTTTTTACCATAATGTGAAAATGCCTTTGTCCTATGAACAGTTCTCAACCAAAATGAGATGAGCTGTGGTGAGCAATGGGAAGCCTTGTGAGGGAAGGGAGTGGGCAGGCAGGATTACCAACCATGGGTGCTAGAATTCCATAATTACCTGTTCATAACAAGCATGACTTCAGTAACGAGGGTCATTAATATTAGTCTTACCATGATCCTTAATGCCAGTTAGATTTTTTTTCAAGTCAACAAAAAATCACCTGGATTGTCCTCATTAAAGTTGCTGCAATTTCTGGCTAAAGAATCATGTCTGTATGTTATAGGAGTAAAAGAGCATGTAAAATATAACATCAGGTTTCAGTGCTTTATAACCTCTAGTTTTCTATGATTTTTAATCATTAAAGAGTATGTAAAAACATATTTTATACACAATCTTTTATCTTTATTTATTACATTTATTTTTATATTTCTCTGTAGCAATTTATTGCAATAGATATATCACCATTACTATAGACATTTATAGTGCCATTAAAATTCAATGCCACCATAAATTCATGCTCCTTAAAGTGTTGACATTTGTAACAGCTTCCACAAGGACATATTTTGTACTGAAAGTGAAACTTGGAGTAACTTGGAGAAACTTTTGCTAAATTTAAGATATAGACAAGGAAATAAATGTCTTTTATCTGCTTTCAATCAGTTCAAGTAACTCGGGTGAGACCTGGTGTGTTATGCCCCGGTTTGGGGGTTTGTTTGCTGAGGCCACTTCAAACAAGTTAAAAGTGCAATATACAAAACAGAATTACAGAGCAATAATTTACGGGCTGACATACAAAATATAGACAGTCTAGAACAAGCTATTTGAGAGGAATTAATACCCCCATTCTTCTTAAGGCATCTGAAGGGCTTTGCTGTCTTTTCTGCATTGGTATTTTTCCTCCTGAATCCATGATTCTATCTCAACAGTTCCCATCTTTCTGTAATTTTTACCTTCCTTACCTCTCTAGAAGCTTCATTACAGCTCTTTCTCAGCAGTCTCAGTGAAGTTGAGGCAGCAGTGTAGGGTCAGAACTGGGCTGGACACTCGTGACACTGCTAAACTGCCCGTGCTGGAGGAAGCTCACAGCAGAGACTAGAGATGGTTACAACTGGTGATTTTTTGGTTTACCTGTTGACATACGTCTTAATTTTGCACTTCATAGGGTGGGAATATAACATTTAACAAGAAAAGTTTTTAAAAAGTGACTATTCTAAATCCTGAGTGTTTAAGATTAAGTGTTTAAGACTCTCTAAAGAGGGAATACACACAAATGAGGTAATTTATAGTGTAATTTATAGTGTCTCTCCCTTCTAAATGGAGAACCTTACTTTGGAGTTTTGCAGTGCTTCATGGCAGGCAGTGAGCATAAGCCAAGTTACATCTTTGTTATCACCCTCCAATGAGAATCCAAATGGGACCCCACCCATAGGGCAGCCTACTGTACACTTTCTAGAGGAAAAAAGCTGCTGGAGTCTTCCTGAAGGTGCCTCTCACCTAGAATGCTTTGTAAAGACTTCAGCTGCATGGAATACTTCCTACACCTTTTGCCATCATTTCTGAGGGTACTAAAGCCCACTTTAGCTCTGATGGGAAACAGCATAGAATGACTACTGAAACTAAAGTGGTTTCCCTCCTCCCCATCTTTGCAGAATAAGGCAGGAATCTCTCTCTCTCTCTCTCTCTCTCTCAGATTAGTTTCTTTATTCATGGAAAAAATAGACTGCTGAGTAAGCATCAGCATGGAGTCCAATGTAATGTGCATGTGAATAGCAAGATGATTTTTCTGTTTTTCTCATATAAATTAAAAAATGAAAGTATGTTTTAACAGTTCAAAGTATCTTTGATAGTGGTCAGAACTACCATTAACCTTGACCTTGCATCACCCTAGATTCCACACAAGTAACTCATTTTGACAGGAGAGGGTGTAGTAGAGAGTAGCAGTGTGGGACAGATTGCAGAGAAACTGCTTGGAAGTCCCAGCCCCTCTAAAGGAAGGTGGGCATAAAAGCCACTGAAACCACCACTCATGGCTCTGTAGCAAAGGAGAGGACTGTGGTTTTAGGTGATGCTGCCAGTCCTGGCTGCTATTTCAGTTCACCTGGTAGTGCTGTCCTTCTGAGCTGTTCTGCATTTGAAGATTCAGTGGAATCCAGCATAAACAATGTCCCAGCAGAGTGACTCAGTGTGACTACAGCTGAGGAGGAAAATAATCCTATGGGGATTACAGTTGTTAGAGTTAGCCAATGGAAATTCTAGAGATGTTCTTATTTTCAGTCCATTACTAACTGAACAGCAGACATAACCAAATGCAAAATGTATTTTTATATACAGACAAAGCATGCAATTTATTTATGATATGTAAAAAGTGTATAAATCTTAATTAATCTTAAATATTTGCGTAATTTCAAGAGCTCCACTAGTAACATCTAAGAAAAACTGAATGAGTTGCAGGATTTCCTGTGTAGCATCAAGTAATCACCCTCAATTAGCAATCCTTTCATTATATTTACCAATAGTCATATTTCTATTTACCTGTGGAGAATTTTAATACTCAGTGAAAGGAAGGTGAGTCACAAAAGCAAAGTGAAGGGAAAAATTAAAATATTCACTGACTCATAAGCATTTTTTATCATCTATCTCATCCTGTAGTTTATAAGATGAGCTGCTCTGAAAATAGAGATTGCAGGGTGGTGATAGAGCATGCTACAAAAAGACAAATGTACTATTAAAGTAGTTAAACATTTTAGTGTCAGGAATCTGGTATTGCATTCATCATCATATGTCTGTAGTGGTTTTTTAACATGAACCCAGCTACACAACTGGAAGCTTCATAAGCTCAAGAAAAAAGATCAGTCAAGTGCTTCTGGCAAAGTCAGAGTAAAGCTGGATTTCAGCAGAGGATTTTTTTGGCCACAGAATTACTGAGTAATAAACCTGTGTCCCAGCCTAGTTCACGGAGGTGCTGCTGTACTCACAGCCTTTTTTAGAGTCAGAATTAAGGGACCTACAGGGCTTGTGGTCATTAACGATGCCACAGGACTTTCTGTACAAAATGGCTCGTTAGCACTGTGGTTCTAACTCATGTAATTACTTTCAAGCTAACTTAAATTACCCATCAGCTTCAATTGTAGTGAGAGATTCCAGGAGTAAAATCAGATGAGGTTAACCAAGAGGAGGCTACAGGATCACAAGCGATAAGCAGCTACATCAGAAACAAAGCTTTGTTAATGGAGGTTTTCCAGTCTACCAGAAAAAAAGTTTCACAAAAAAAAACTGTTGACAGGAAGTTGAAACAGGAAGAGTTCATTTTGGAAAAAGAAAGGTGTAAATTTTCCAGGTGTAAATGTGATGAGTCATTTGGGAGCATCTTCCAAGAAAACTTATCAAAGATTCTTTATTGGTGGAAATGTTGAAATCAGATTTGGATATCTTTTCAAGCCAAGTTTAGACATTTTTAAAGGATAATCCTCATTTATTTCAGGCAGTATTTGTTATGCAGAAGACAAAGCTTGTGCAACAGTACTTTCATTACCTTGTATTATATTAATGATAGCATTTCCCTGTGCTCTTACTCTTGCATCTGTCCTTGGGCCAACGGATGTGACTTGTTCTACTCAGGCAGTGTGGATGCAAGTGGTGAATGAGATCATTTTTCATTGGCAGTAGATGAGGGATGCTGTAGATTTGTCAATGGCTTCTTATGCTTTCTGCTGTGACCATGATGTGTACCTTCTTTAGAAATGCCTTCTCATCATGTCCTCCTCATTTGATATCATGTGACTTTAAATCAGTTTGAACATAATTCACAATAATAGAATGAATAAACCTATCATTTTATTGAGTATAGAACATCTCATCAGTATTTATGATATGTAAGATTAATCCCACTCATGAGGCCTTTATAATTTATTAGTGTCATAACCTTGCTTGAGTTATAAACTGTTCAACTTACTCAAGAGAGAAAAATCCACGTCTCAGGAATGTTCATCATACCTCTTGGTGAATTTATTGCTCTTAATGGGAAAAGTTTGGATGATAAGGGTATATTATTCCTGCACAAAGTCTTCAACCGTCCTGTGAAAATGAGCCTGATTTGACAGAAAATAGCCTGGTGCTTTCAGGGCTAAAAGGCTTTGGAAACATTTCAGATTTGGAGAAAACTGAAGGTTTGGCTTTATGGAAAGGGAGAGGAGCAAATGTTGTTTGAAATGCGTTCTGGGTTGTATTTGATTTGACTTTACCATAACTCTGCTTGTGGTAAGCATTGCCTCTAATGATCCCTGGTGCTTTTGAGGGTCCACAGCTGGAGTTCAGCATTGGGCACTGATATCAGAGCCCTCATTTAACAAATAGTAAACCAAACCCGTCTACATCTCTTTCTTCTAGTGAGCTACTTAAAAAGAGCAAAAAGCTTTCAGGTTCAGAAAGCCAAGTTCTATGAGAATAGGCAAGTTTTTAAACAGCAAAGAATCCAAGAGACAAGGTAAAGCAGAACTGAAATAGGAAGTGCTGTACACACAGTCTCAATTCAAAACTGGCTGTATTAGCAGATTGCAGTGTCTCTTGGCTCGTAAGATTGTTTTTTGGCTTCTTTTTCTTGCACCACCCTGAGATTTGACTGTCTGATAGTTTCCTGAGGGAAGACACGTTCGCAGCATCCGTGCTCCTTCACAGCTTCCATCAGATGCAGTCAGTCCCTTTTAGAGGAACATGTTGCACAAGCTGAGAACAAACTCTTCTTTGTCTCTGGCAGGAACAGATGTGGTAAATGGAATCAAACAAAAATTCTGTGTCAGTGAGAGGTGTCATGGGCAATGGCTTCTCTGCTGTCCTTTTGCAATCAGCAGCCTGTCATTCAGCAGTGAATTATCTCCCCTATTCCCTCAGTCCTCTTTTCTATGCCCCCATCTTTCCCACCAAGTTGGGGATCACTCAGTTCTTGTCCTTTCCATATGAGGGGCCGCTAGGCAGTTCCTGGTGGCCTTGGAGCAGTGCCTTCTACTGGCTCCTGGGGGACTGGGTGCCTTGTGGGGTGGGAATCTCCTACAGAAAGGGGAAAACCCTGCAGCTGTCAATGAAATGAGCCCCCAGAGATGGTCAGGATCAGTTTGGCTAAGGTTGTTTTCTGCTTGCTAGAAGCTTCAGTAGATTGTTGTTCTTTCCACTGAGTGAATGCTTCTAGAATGCTGCATCTCAGTGGAACTGTTTTAGCTGAAGAGGACTTCATGGAAGATACACCGCTGTTTTGGGAGCAGTTATTAGAGCTTAGATGGAGTTCAGATGAAGCATACACTCACAGAATTTTAAGAACAATAATTAAAAAAAAAAAAAAATCATTTAAGGTTGGATTTAAGGACTAGATGAAAAAGGGAGCCTGGGAATCATGTTTATATATACAAATGGAAATTGCTTTCTATGTACTAATTGCAATTATACATTTCTGTTCTCACATTTCATTAATACCAAACTGCTTGTTATCACAGCTAATAAGAAATAAATCATAATTGTTTTTAGCTATTCTACATAATGAACACAAACATGATTGCTGTCGGCAGTTGCACTAGGATTTATTTTTTCCCCATAATAAATAGCAGATTCCTAGTGTTTGTAGTCTAGGGGAAAACTCTCTTGTGTGCCACTGAAGAACATCCCAGTTAAATGACAGAGACATTTTATGCTTTGCCATACATTTAGCACATTAGTGGAAAATTTTGGACTGTAAAAATGATTTAGGCTCAACGGTTTGTGGAAGTTTCTGCATCTAAAAGTAAAAAAAAATAATGCTGAAAATAATAAAATGTTATACATAATGTTGAAGAATGAACTTCTATAGATGCACCAAAATGCTCACCACATATTCTGCACGTCTATGGACAGACTTCAGTATCATATTTACAAAAATAAATCTTTGAATACTCCTGCATTCTGATAACTATTATCTGAGGACATTTCCTAGGGCATTTAAACAGTGGAGGAAGTTGTGAACTCTGTGAACATATGATTGTGTGAAGGAGTTACATGAAAAATGACAAAGTACTTTCTCTCCTGGCCCTGTTCAGGGTCTGCAATAAAAAATTCCAATGCATTTTCAGATATATTTCCATTCTAGTGCAAGATGTAGTAAATGTGAGCTTTCTTTATTTTCAAAACAAACAGAGCACTTGCATATAAAGTAGGAAATAGCCATTAGATGGAGGTATGTCTGAAATTCCTTATCCAACACAGCAGCAGTGTCTGGTCTGCAGCAAGGTCACAGTTCTCTTGCCTTGTTCCTGGAGGTAGCTTGTTGATTTACCTTCTTTGTGAGCAGGGATACAAAAACTTTTGGACTCGGTCATAGAAGCTCATGTGATAATTTAATTTGCTGAACAATTCACATGTGCTGTCTTTCTGTAGCTTGTTGGTATTTTTTTCATTGGCTACTTTTATTCCCCTCAGCTTTAGGATGCAGCTTTATCTAGTTCCCAAATGAGATGGTAAAGGCTGGCGAAGACTTTTATTAGTGGTTTTGCAATTAAAAATATACCAGGATTGCCTTAATCCTCAAAAACCCAGCACTATTCTTTTGCCTCTTGTAAAAGAGCATTGACCTGAAATTCTAGACTTTGGAAGTACTTAGGACTGAAACTGTGCAGCACTCTGAAATTCAGTGCTCTTTTTCCTTGTGGTGATGTTGGTCAGACTCTTTCACTGCAAGCAAACCAATACATTGTCCCTTCAAGAACTGTCTTCTTGTATATACTGAACTTATGTTTAACAGCTCCTCAGAAATTCTGAGGGAACATCAAATATTTTAATTATTTTTCATTCCAAATTGGAATAATATTAAAATCTTAAGATGTCAACTTTTTATTTTCAAAAGAAACTAAATATTTTGAAGCTTCACAGTGACCTGATTTGTTGTGCTTCAGAGTTGGCTGCTTTCTCATTAATGTGGCTATCAGCAACCTTTATTCGATGTCTTAATGTGATTTCTCAGTCTGTGGCTTGTACGTATGAGCAGAGAGGATTTCTTGGAGAAAGCCACGCAAACAGATTGTTCTACAGTTACCTGGTCTTCTGAAAATCCTGTATGAAACTGCCTAATTGCTTGTTGTGTGTTTGTGTGAAAAAATTTTGGAAAGTGCAGTAGTCTGTTTGACTCTAGTGAAGCTGATATCTGCCTGTCATTGTACTCTCTTGTGGAAAAACAGTAACTTTTTTCATGAGCCTTGAGTTTGCCTTAGGGTGAAATTCTCTTTGCAGAGGATTATGAGTGATAAAAACTGCCTAGACAAATGCTGACACACTGCAACACACCACAGTAATTGGAATTGCTGCCTTAGTGGCCATTTTGTATTATTTGTACCATTAGGATGCTGAGAATAATTTTGGTTGCATAATAACTGATGTTTTTTCCATGGTGAATGCCTTATGCCAGTTTTCCATGACTTCTGATATAACCTCCAGTATTTATTACTTTGAAATCCTTCTTATTATTTAGATTAATTAAATATTAATCTAAACCAAACTTTAGCTAAACACTGTTATGGTGGTATAATTTTTTTCCAGCCTGCCAGTTTTACTTAAATTTTCCTTTATTAGTGTAAGAAGTGTGGCAAGAGCCATGGCATTTACACTGAGTGGCACACAAAATACACAGTGGTCTTGTAGTACCAGTTGTGGTGCTGCTGGGGATCAGGGGTTGTGCTGTGTGCACACTCAGTGCTTTTTAGTCCTCAGTCCTTAGTGTGATCCAGGAGCTCCCCAGTTCAGTCATGGATGCATGAGACCATGGGAGGTGTGAGAAGTCAGACTGACTTGATTGATTGGACACCCTGGAAAGCGAATGACTACCTGCTCTGGGACCTCTCTTGGGGATTTCACAAATCTCAGACTTCCTCAGGCAGCTCCTGCAGTGCACACAGTGAGTGCTTCAGGGTGTTGATGGCCTCCCTGGGAGGAGAAGCTGGCAGTGCTAGAGGCTCTCCTTGGTGGTTCCTACTCTAGCAGTGACCAAAGCATGTGGATGTAAGGTAGTCATTAGCCAGCCAATGGAAACCCATCCTGCAAGTGCAGGAACAGTGACACAGAACAATCTTGTGTACATAATTAAGAGAAGAAGATGTTTTGTGAGTAGTTTAAGATCAGCAATATATCATATGCGTACCAGAGTGGTCACATAGGTCCATGGATGCAGCAGCATGTAAAAATTCAGCAGAAAAATGATTTGTGGGGTCTTTCTTGGTGCAGCTGGAGATGCTGCTGTGGCACTCTTGCAGTGGAGACAACTGTCATGATATGGAGAGACACTGGAGATCTTGTTCAAGAGATTTGATTCCCCAGGCAATTGTTGCCCTGTGCAGAGTTCCCAACAATCAGGGGGTTGGTTTTTTTTGTCATTTTGATTTGTTTTTAAACAGTGTCTGTCTGTGCCACAGAAACAAAATTTTGCAATTGAATTTAAAGCAGAACTTTGCCTCGGAGTATTCAATCACATCGAAGAATCATTTTTGTTGAAAGCAGAAGTCTAACAAGACGTTTGGCAACTTGTTGTCAGTGTACCTGCAAAGCCAGCTTGGGCAGGAGGCAGAGATGAGGGCCTGGCTTAATGGGAGCTCCTGCACCCCTGGGTGTTAGTCCCACGAGGGGTTGCTCAGAGCCTCTTGATGCCCTCAAGCTATGTCATGTGTCTTCCCATCAATTTAACACTGTCAGTCATGACCTTCTGACAAGTGAGATCACAGGACTAATGCAACCAGATTATCTTGTTTCGTTGTTGTGGCTCTGATTACTTGGAGAAGACAGAGCACTGCACCAAACCTGGCTGGTGGTTTTGAATATAAATAACAGTCTATGAAGGCTTCTAAATAAATAATACCATTAATCTAGAGTGTGCTCATTTTTTTTTTGTGTGTGTTTTATTTGTTGAAAAGAATCAGAAGCAATATTGTGTTATTTATTCCTAGAATAATGTTACTATAGAAACCGTTGTACCTTATTGTTAGATCTATACAGAAGTTTTAAAGTTACTTGGAGGGGAGACAAGAAATTTGTCCACTAATTGGGCATTGTCAATAAAAGAGGTGTTTGCCTTCCTTGAGAGGCTGTGTGTAGCAAGAAAACGGAGAGCTTGACAAAGTGTGGAGTGGGGAGGGCAGAGTGGAAGGGGAGGGAAGATTGTTAGATGTGCAGTGATTGGTGTTACACTAAGTTGGCTCATTTCTAGCATTGTTTTCCTGTGGCAGTTTTGAAATGTGGCTTGTGTGGGTAACCATAGAAACAGAAACTCTGCAAAGCGAGGACCTAAACACGGTATTGTAAGAAGCCTTCTGATGTGATTAACTTGATTATTAGAGAGAAAATGCCACACAAATCTCACACAGGGGAGGTGAAAACTACTGTTTCACTGTGATTCCCAAATCCCAGAGTTTTCTAAACACATGCAGAGAGGCTGCCTTGCTGCTGCCTTGAGGCAAAACCTCACTGGGGTGGCTGCTGAGGAAGCCCTTGAGGTGCTGGACAAGTCAGCCCATTTGGGGACAGCAGCTGTACTTGGGATGATAAATCTTACTTTACCTCCTCAGGCCTCCTGGGATTATTGGAAATAAGAGAGGACAGAAAATGTCCCTCCTACAAAAGCTAGCCATGTTAGCTTGCAGAAGGTCCTCAACAGGTATGAGGAGAGCTGAGAAGAATCTACTTGGCATTAATTCCCTTTTTGTTATTCTAGTGTTTTTCCAGGTTCATTGATACATTTTCCTGCATTTTCTGATGTGGTTCACATGCTAAAACAGTGCATGTGCTTGCATATTAAAAGTCTGCAAAATTTGATCACTGTGTGGTCTGTAATTACTGTCCATTCTGAAACTATATTTAGCAGCATAGGAGCATCCAAATCATTAACAGACTTTACTTCATGTGTAGATTTGTTTTTCTAACTGGTTACTGCTGTGCTACAAAATTATTCACATCTTCCCCTTTATTTTAGCAGAATTTTAAGTTAGATCTAGGCAATTTAACTACAAAATGGGGGGAAAAAAACACACACAAAAAAAACCCCATAACCAAACACAAACTTATTCTGGAGTAGGCAGAAAACTAATTGTACTGATTAAACAAACAACTACTTCTGCAAGATAATAGTTAAGAGTAATTCTGAATGAAAAATTAAGAGGTTCAGGTATTTAGAAATTTGCAATGAATTTCTTGGAATGTCTCAGGGATATGGAAAATGTTTATTCAAATAATTTGGAAACATTAGCACAGCTGAGTGAAAGTTTCTGTTGTCAGCAACTGTTCCTTTTTTTTTTTTTTGTCAGAAAAAAAGATTTGGTTAATTAATCTGTCCCTGAGAACTTTTAAAGTGCAATATGTGGTAGGTAATATGCAAGCCGGTTATTACTTTAGATTCATTTTTATGTCGTTCTAAATTATTAAAGCAATTATAATTCACCATTCAAAGGACTGAAGGAAGTAATATATGTTTTAAATTTCATGAAACACTTTACTCATGAAAATCTCTAGTGATGCTAAGAGTAGTATTAATGTGCATGTGGTGAGCAGGTTTTTAGCCAGTCTGATAAAATGTGATGGAATGAAAATGTGGAAGGATGTTTTATGAACATAATTTGAAATTTGTGTATATCTCTGAAGCATATTAGAAATAATTTAGTATTTACAGTAAAATAATATGGTGTAGAGGACTTATACATGGTATTCATTGATATATTTCAAATAATGTTGCAGTAAATATAGAAATGGAACATATGTAGCATAGAACTTTTGAATTACACTAAGCTGCTGTGGTATACAAGGG
Organism: Merops nubicus; assembly: GCF_000691845.1. Classification (NCBI taxonomy): domain Eukaryota; kingdom Metazoa; phylum Chordata; class Aves; order Coraciiformes; family Meropidae; genus Merops; species Merops nubicus. The sequence continues at coordinate 30,050 of NW_008631712.1, forward strand.
TGGCATTGGCAGTCATTTCACTGAGGCTAGATTCCTGTTTCCATTTATTGCATTATACAATATATACCTTGAAAAACAGAAATCAGAAAAATAACAGTGTGAACCTCTATTCCATTAAGTGTGGAACAAAACAAAAATTACTGGATTTCATTCTTTGCAACACACCAGTTTTGCACGAGACTCTGTGCTGTTGCCCCACTGACTGAAACCACTTAGGCAAATATTTTACTTGAAAAAAAACATAATCTGTGTTATTTGCAGCTTTATAAAAGTCTTTGAATGGCACAGAGAAAGAAAGGGTACGTAAAACAGAATTATACAGACATTTGTGTCCCGGACATAGTGAAATATGGTGAAATAATTTCACCAGCTTCTGTAGATAAAAATATGTTTTGAAAAATAGAGTTGCAGAGGATGAAAGGAGTAGCACTGTTCTGTTGCTTTGGTGACTGCTTGCTGCCTCGGTGTTGGGCTGTGACCGTGGGAAGAGCATGTCATGATCCATGAGTCTGCAGCTAACGTGCAACAGACACCTGCTTATTTATAACAGCAGTGTTAGACAAATGTAGACAACATCTCCTGGAACTGGAATTGAATGCACAGACAAGAGGTAATACAAAAGTTTCCCAAAATTACCATATTATTTCTGCAACTACTTTAGTCCAAGTGGTTGACTTTAACCAGGATGGTATGATGCACCTTCTAACAGACACCAGCCTTTCACTCTCCTCCCCGTACGCTGTTGAGCCTTGAAGGTAAAATTTCCTACAGCATATGATAATCCACTCCTAAAATAAACATGCGCAAGCGGTGTAATTAATCTGACAAAGTTCTAAGGAAGACAAGTCTATTGCTGGAGGATTTTGTTTGCAGAATGTCACGGAGCCTTGCCAACCTCGTGCAGGTGTATTTGTATTCTCGGCTGCAACCGTGGATAATTCTTCTTATTGTTTGAGGTGACTGTGCACTGCAGCCGCAAAGTACACTGCAGAAATAATGGTCGCGGTACAAAAGCTTCCTGTGTGCTGTCAATACAAATGGCTTGCAGATAGTTTTTCAATTGCCTCTCATTATGACATTGCAGTTCCTAAGCTTTTGGAATCAGCTTGCAATGGTCTACCTACCAGGGCACATTTTGTCCTCCACCTAACCCTGACAGCAAGGCTAATAGCTGTTCAAGAGGCCAATGGATCTTAATAAAAAATGGAAATGGTTTTGCCCCTTCATTTTAATTAACATTATGTCTACATTTCTATGATAATGGATAATTAAGTGAGTTACCTTGACATTGGAATGTTCTTGGAAATAATTTACTATGCAATTTCATTAGGTTAAAGACATTTGTCTGGTTTATTTTGAATGGAAGTTTCATCATAAATATTTCTGAATATGATTTGTACATAAACTATTTATTATTCACAGACCCAGGATTTTACAAACCACAAAATGTGTTATGTGCATTTCAAAAATCTTTTTGTGATCACACATATAATCTATCTCATCTATTTCTTCAAAGAAATATTCCTTTTTTTTTTTTTTCCTGGAGCCTCCAATCATCTATAAACACATCAAGAGGCAGACAAGCATTCTTATGGAATATTATTATTTTAGGGATAGTGAAGCAAAATGTTTTCATCCATAAGGGTTTGTTTCCACTTCAGGGAAAAATGTTAATCAATCAAAAGTATTCTTCAATAAGATCCAGAAGAATTATTGAGAGGCAGTTTTTGCCTGGGTTTATTCACCACAACAGCAGAGCGTATGCCTTTCAAGCAAACTGCAGTATTCCCCAGCAGCATCCTTGTTCAAGCACAGCTATGTTGTAGAATATATTTCCTTCACCTAAAATAAAAGTATAAAATGAACTTTCTAGATCTAGTAAGAATCGTGTCTTGATCTTAAGGCTTCTAGCATATCTATTTATAAAGAAACGGGGGATGTCTGTAGGCATGTTAGGTCCTTTTTTCTGTAATGTATCATCAAATAGTACTTCAGCAGCAGTTCTGTCCCTCAGCTTCTTTACAGGGCCATGACCTCAGCTGAAGAAAATGCTTAGCTGGGTTCTGTCTGTCCTGAGGAGATACTTTAAACCCTGTGGTAGAACTTCTCTATTTTGAGAGGTCCCCACAGCTCACCTCAATAATGATAGAATTGCCAAATGTTATCCTATTTTTCATTTAATGGATGTAATTCTATCAAAATATGCTTTTGAAATATCCCATGAAAGGGGCCATTAAAATTGAAGACCATCATTTAATCATAGTTTCTGATAGTGCTGTCTACTATGTGAGAACTAACCAGGAGGCCACGAATTCCTTCAAAAGGGTTGTCAGTGAGATTAGCCTTCAAATTTACTAACAAAGTATTTTTAAATTCAGATTTGTAGAAGAATTTTTCAGAGATTACTACTTCTGTGATGTTAATTACCAGCTGCATCACAGAAACAAACTACTACCTATTTCTTCATTTTAAAGTGTAATAAACTATCCTCTTCCAGCACTGCTGGTTTCCATACCACGGAAGAGGAGAGAGGCAGGTCATGTAGAGAAAGAGAAGTGAATAATGTTTTGAGAGTAAGTATTTTATGACAGCATTTAAGTATATGGTTTGATACAGTGATTTATCAAATAACGTGAAAGAACATTGCATGTGGTATTACGGCAGGAAAAAATGTAACAGTAATAATCAGACTATTAAATGGTACAGGAATATCAGATGTCTCTTGGAAACTCTGTGGAGTATTGTTTAGTAACATTTTCCTGTCTCTAATAAATCTTTCTGAAGCCTAATCCTGCAGCTGATTCTCTCAGTGGAACTGGAACGTTCAAGACCTGGGGTAGCTGGGCTGTGCTTTCCCATTGATGGAATCATCTGCTGGATCCACAGGAACAACAGGCAATCTGAGTTTTCATAAAGCTGATGAATTGATGTGTTAATTCTTGAGAGGGAGCAATCTGTAATATCCAGTGGCATAGTTATATTTTTATGTGTCTCTGAGCTGAAATCTGGACATGTGTCTGTGTATATATGTAGTTATTTGTTATTTTCAGTCAGCAGAAAAGATTTTGAATTGTAAGTGAAAATCTCTTACACAGTAGGCCAAGCATTCCTTTATAGATATATATCATGGGCTGAAGAACCATTTTCAGCTTCCAGCTGTTTCATTGCTTTGAACCTGATGTAAAGTTTGGGGCTTATTCAATAGGCAGAGAGCAAAAGAGCTTTTTCTTTAGAAATAACATTTTCAGATACAGTCAGAACAGATAACAAAATGGAAAGTTTTTCTGGAACAGGAGGATAGATCTTTCTGAGGAGGTCCCATGCCAGAAAAAAAACCCATCCTGTGGTATTTTAGATAGCCATAGTAATTTTGGAACATAACAAATATGTGTGGAAAAAAAACAAGTTAAAAATTGTTGAAAAAGAGAGTTCTCCTTAATAACAAGCGTGAGTGTCAACTTCGTGCTAAAAAGTTTTGTTCATGGCAGTGAAAGCCCAGTGCTGCCATGTTTCTACATGGCACCATCATCTGAAATGCTACATCATACAGATTCTAGGAGGTGGCCTAATACATTTTCTTCAAGATATTTGTGAGCAGTGAACAATGATGGTAAGACACTTTCTTCAGTAGAGCATCACATCCCTGCCATGCTGAAGCCTGAACTGCTCTCCTTGACCATCACCTGGCCATACTGTGAAAGTAGGGTGGCCCCAGCTAAATTCCTATCGAAGCCATTGCTCAAGTGTGTAATGACTTAATTCCAACGGGTGGCACCTCAGGGTGCTGCTGTAGCAAGTCTTTTTCTGTGCCAGCTGCTGACTTAGTGGTGGTGCCCATGCCACGGTGGGCTGTGGTGGGCAGCACGTTAGGCTGGAGCACACGTGGTATGGACAGTCAGGGCTTAGGTTAAACACTCTTGATAGCTCACAGGAAATTTGTGCTCTTTAGTATCAGCCTCTGAGTTCTCTCTGTCTTACACACCATCAGCCATAAGATGCAGTGATGATTAGTAGTGCTATTAATCTGATAAAAGAGCCTATAAGGTGTTTCCACTAGAACATTTGACATAAACTAGACGGGCAAACAGCTTGCTTCTTTATCATCTCCCTTGCTCTGTCCAGTTCCATGCCCCTCCTGCGTTACTCAATTTGAAACAAACATGATTTTAAGACCCTTGAGGTCTCACGACCCTGAATCCCCCAGGAAGGGCTCCAGGCTGCTTGTCTCCCTGGCCAAACACCCACTCTTCTCGGTAGCTGCTGAGTTTGGAGAGCCCAGTGAGACACCATCTCCTAAAATGTATATGCTGTGAGATTCCTCACTGTTTGAATCTAGGGACTGCTAATGGTCCAGCACCTATCTTACAACTAGCCTGGAGCACCAAGTTGGTGGGGAGTCCAATGTTTTGTCAGCATGACTGTTCCATAGCTAACTGTGAAGCTGTCATCTTCAGTTCTTCTGCAAATAAGTGTTTGACTTTTCCATGCCACTGAGCCCTCTGGTGAAAGGGGAGGGCAAGAGGAAGAGAGGAGTGAGAATGGTGTTCCAGTCTGGGGTGACAGAATGGCCAAGATTAAAACTTCAGACAGGTCACAGAAGTAGAAATCTAATTTCTACACAGCCTGTAGCATGCTGCCCATCTTAGTCACAGAGCCTTGGTAACTGGGGGAGTAATTTTTCCAGGAGTTGGTTTTATAATGATCGTAAACTTAACATTTCCTTTAAGCAACTTCTACCCACCCCCCTAAGACTTCTTATTTTAGCAGCAACCAGAAAGATAGTGCCTATTTGCACTTGGAGCTCCACGATCATTACACTTTTACTGCAGAGGGATGCACTAAAGAACAATTCTTATACACTTTCTGTTGGTTGTTTTTCCCCTCACAGTCCCTAAACAACAAAGTGGTCCAGGCTTGCATTTTCATTTTTTAAATATTGAATCACACACTGACTTTAATGGGAGCAGAGATGGATAATGCTAATTAATTAATAATTAATACTAAATAATTCCTAGCCTAACCTAAGATAAGACTATGTAGTACCTCGTGGACCACCTCATACTGGTAGGGCTGTTTAACAGAGGAAAACTAAAAAGAGCACAATATATGAGTTTCCTTCTAAAAACTATCCCTGCCATCCATCAGTGTTGCTGATTAGCCATTAGGTCATCTGACTGAAATGAATATCAAGAACTTGTATTTTCATGAGTGAGTCAGGCTTGCCAGACCTAAATAAAACAGAGGGTTTTTAGAAAGGTGAATCATTGAAGTAGTTTCTAAATATATATGCTGAGAGAAAGAAACAAGATTCAAAATCAAGTTATAGCAGGATGTTTTTTCTATAGCAACAACTGATTATATATTTCAGATACTACATAACCTGTTAAAACCTCACCTTTGACACTTCTTCTGTATGCTGCAGCTAATAAGTACACAAAAATTGCCTGTGACCCTCAGATCCATTTAAATGTGTTTGTGGCTTTAGTTCTTGCTAAAAGTTCTTCATTTGAATATACTAAATAAACTAATCTCGAGATCTTAAAAGAATGAAAATTTAGACATTTTTTTGGGGGGAAGGAGTTTGTTGGTTTAACTTCTGAGAACATGTGGATGACGCAAGGCACAGAGAGGGTGGAAATGCATAAATTTTGCTGGCTTTTTAAAAGGAACTTTGTCCATGCTCATTCTGTCTCTCTGCATAATAGAAGCCTCATTTTTTGATTCTGCACCTGCTGAAAATGTCAGTGTTGGCAGCTGACAAGTTGTTAGACTCCAGGTCTAACATTAATGTGATAGACAAGTCTGCCATGCTGACAAAAAGTTTATCAGACTACTAGAGTCCTTGTGAAAAAGAAATCTTTTTCTTCTTTCTTTTTTTTTTCTTTCTGTCTTTCCTTTTTTTTTAATAGCACACAAAGTATGAAGGCTCATCTAAGTAGGAAAGATTCATCAAACTCTCTAATTAAATACATGACAGCTGGTGAATTAGAGCATTTTGTCTTAGCACTGCCATCCTATAATACTTCATAATCCTGAGAGTCCAAAGTATGAATTAATTATGCTTGTAAGTATCCCGATACTCAACTGAAGGGGAAAAATAATCAAAAGCAACCCTAAAAGGTCTCTGAGAAAGTAGGCAGTACTGCTAATCATGAGTAACTAGGAGCACATTATTTCTGAATTGCTAGACTGTACTTTGGTGATGCTTTGTTATAGACTACACTTGGATTAGAAGACTATTTGGTTAAAGAAACAGCTTGGTTAAAAAACGTGTTAAAAACCCCACATTTTTAAAAACCATTTGTTAAATATAAGTTCCTAACAACTAGCACAATAAAATGCCACAATCCTCAGCCTTACAGAGATAAAGATGATAAAATAAATGTAAAATTTTTAGAGTAGTCCTGTTGTCTTCAAGGAATGTTTCAGAGAGGTTTCTGTGTAGATGCTCCTATGTTCTAAGCTGGTTTAGATTTGCCAGTGAAGAGGGTTGGGTTGTTTGTGTTCCTTTAGAGGAAAAGGAACAGAATCAAAGTTGGAATTTTTATGCTGTGAATTTCAGGGAATTTAGAATATCATTACAATGAAATACTCCAGGTTTGGGCCATTTCGTTTTTGAACTTTTATAACCAAAGGCTAAATGTTCCTCTGAAAGTAAATACTTCCTTTGAAAATGTTTGTTCCATCAGCAAACCAGATCTGAGAAGGATATTTCTAAGGAAAAACTCTCAAGAAGGCCTAGTGGTTTATATTAACCTTGTTCTCAGTTTGATTTTTTCCTATCAAGACTTTTAAGAGGGTTTTTTTTTACTGAGTCTTTCTAACTTCAAGTCTTCTACCTAAAATATATCTTATAAAATATGAAACATTTATCATTAGATTTCTATTCTTGTATATTTTGAACAAGATCAGACTTGTATGACAGGTTTTACAGGCATTTCAGTAGCCTCCTTTTATAGCTTTTCTGCTTTCCAACGTTTGTTTTCCTTGCAGTTCGCCTTTCTGCCTGTTGATTCATTGGTTTTATTGGTTATTAAGAGGCTGTGAAATTACACTGAAAAATTGTGCACCTCTGGAGTTGTGGATATCCTCAAAATCCACATAGCACAACCTTCTTATTTGTGAGGGTTTTTTCTCCTGCAGAACAAGCAGATGGTGAGATGTTAGTAACATGACAGAGACTGAGGAGATCATTTCTTACAGATTTGCCCTAAAATTCCTAAGAATTCACATACTCCTGAGTCATGAACACTTCTTGGAAGTGTATTGTAGCTGTCTTTTGAAGTTCCTTTGTTTCAATCCACAGAAATTGCTATTTATTTACCACGGTGGTTAGCTAACATTGTTCATGAGCTAGCACCCAATTACTGTTGGCAGTCATGAGGCTGGAGTAAAAGTAGTTCCTGAAATTCCAAGTGTCAGCTGCTCTTTCTTTAGCTAATACTTGTACTCTGTATGGAACAAGAGAGGAAAAAGATTAAGAAGACTTTGAAGAAATCAATCTTTTTTTTAAAAAAATCTGTTTGTAACAAACACTGTGTTGCTGAGAAGGGCACCCATTCAGTGGTGGGCTTCAGTGGAGAAGCAACCACTCAATAGCTTTTAAGTAAAATCATTTCCCTTTTGAAGGGTTTTGCTTTTTTTTCCCTAATCCATCTGATTATCTGCCATTTTAATATAAAAAACTGTGGAAAAGACTGCGGATCTTGGGTCAGCTTACACAAGAAAGACTTTCACCAAATAAGATGTTTCCATCATTCTGGTGGGATGAATAATAACTTGGCATAACCCTGAGAAGTGCCTGGCAGGAGATTCTCCATTGCATACTTCACTTATTTCTAGTCAGAAAATTATTCAGATTTGGGCTTTGAAAAATACTTGGTTTGGTTTGGGCAGAAGGTGTTGGTGTTGGGTTGTTTGTTTTTCTTCTTTGTGTGTTTATTTTCATTTGTTGGGTTTTGGGGGTTGTTTGGTTTAAGGGATTTTTGGCTTGGGCTTTTTTTTTTGGTTACTCTGTAGTGTGCTTTCTGAAAAAAAAAAAATTAAGTCATGTTATCAGAGAATTAATCAGGTTGGAAGGAACTGTGGGAAGACTCTAGTCCAACTTCCTAGTCATTTTATCTCAGAAGGCAGTCAGTGTGGTCAGGTACGATTTATCTTTGCAAATCTGTGACAACTGTTCCTGGTTTTGGCTCTCCTGCCACCTCCCTGCATGCTTGAGCAGTGGGCTCATCTGTCTTCCTCGCTTGTCTTTGCTTCCACCTCCAGTGGACATCCTATTTTGTTGGAGATCAGTCATGAGTTCCCTGCTTAGCCAAGTCAGTGTCCTGCTACATCTATTCCTTTTCCTGAATACTAGGATGGACTGTTGTGCTTGGAGGGGTTTGTCCTAAAAGACCTGCCAGCTGCTTTGAGCTCCTTTGCCCTTCAGAAATGCCTTAGATCCTTCTATCAGTTCCCTGAATAAATACTTGTCCACATAGCTTGTAATTTCTACTATTTCTATCTATCTCCATTTGACTCTCCAGGCTCCTTATCTGGACCGTGCTTTACAAAACGCATCAGACTGTCCCCTGAAAATGTTGGTGATGACACATGATGGTACACACAGGCTCAGTGGAGAACAGTTGTTCAGGTAAGGGAATGGGTGTGTGATTCAGTTCCATGATGCACCACACCAATCCAGCCAGACACATGTCAACCTTGAAGAAAAATGTTTCAGTTAATTTCGACATTGAGATGCATGTCTGAATAGATAATGTCATAACATTTCTAGTGAATACACCAAATTAGAAAAAAAAAAAGTATACATTGAAAATTTGTCTACACTTCATATGGGACGAAGTGGAATGAAAATGAATATACATATGTCAGACATTTTGAGAAGGAACTTAATATTTTGGATGAGGTCGAGTTAACAGTTAAAATGCCAGTAGGTGGCACTCAGGAATCTGGAATGTTGTTCTACATGGGGCTTTCTGTGAGGGATACAACCTGATGCTTTGCAGCACTGGGTGCAGCTGGTACCACACCCCAGCTCTTTAGTGGCTTCTAGTGGGTAGAAATGTTCCTATATAATGGGAAAAACTGAATGATACCAGAGATGACTGATCTGTGGGGTGATGTTATAATCCTACCTGCTTGGGAGGGTAGTGAGACCTGTTTTGAAGGCTCTGAACCTTTTACTGTAGAGAGAGCTGCAGTATTCTTTGCGTATTGAAGTATTGTCTTGGTTTGTTGTCTTTTGCACTGGAATATAATAATGCAGTCCAGTGGCATAGATTACATCATTTAATCTGTTTTCAGTTTTGATTACAGCTACCAGCAGGGGACTCAGAGTTGCCAACTATAAAATATAAAAAGCAACAACAACAGAAAAGAAAACCCCAACAGTTCAGAGATAATTGAGGCTGAGAAACATTTATTTTTTTTGTGAACTTTACTACTGTGCTGAGGGAAGCTGAGTATCCACTAAAGCTACAGATCCACTTCTTTAGTTCTTTGGATCTACGTTAGATCCATCTTAGTGCAGGCTTTTCTCAGTGAATAATACTGATAACATTTGAATGATTTGTATTCATAGTTAGGGGATTTTTCTGTGTTGCTGCAATATAACCCAAGAATACCTTCTCGTGTTCCTGGTCCTGTTTAAGAGAATCGAGGTGGTTTGCAATAAAAGATAAAAACTTTGCAGTGGCAAGTATCTTCGCAGGTACCACTGAGCTGCTCTCCCACTAGATGCACGTGTGGAACCAAAAAAAATAACACCACTGTCTTGTACAACCAGCAGTTTTACCTCCTGGGCTTCTACTACCCTGGATTTTTGTTTGATTGTCTTTAGGAACTGATTTGAAATTAAAAGATAGAGTTAAGAAGAGTCTAGCCCTGTACTCTCAGGTGAAGGTCTCCGAAAGGTTTAGAAATGTGTCTAAGTTTACAAACTTACAAAACACTGTTTGCTGCTTTCAGAAGGCTGTATCAGAGGCTTGCTCATGATGATTCTCCATGATGATCATATTTTTTTCTTTTTTTTCCCCTGTATTGCCACTCAGGAAAAAAAAAATGAATCACAACAGATATTTGCAGTACTTCTGCATAAACACAGTTGTCACTTCAGTCTTATGCTATATGAATCTTGAGAAAAACTCCATCTGTGTGGCAAACTTCTCTTGTATACACCTAGATCAGAATATACTGATTTTTTTTCATAGTCAGTTCAAAAGAAGCTTTTCCATAAATATAATTTTCTTTGAGGTACAAGTCTAAAACACATCAGGTGAATTGTACTTTAAATGTTCTCTTCTTTTTTGAGTAGGAAGGGCTGCCAGGCACTGTGGAAGTCCAACGTCAGCAGAAGTGACCCTTCTCTTTTGTGCCTGGCCACTGCTCTGTGCTCCTGTTCTGTTCCTGCTGGCCATTCGTCAGGGCTGAGCAAATTGTGCAGGACCAAACAGTTCAGCCTTCTTGGATCTAAAGATGAAAAAATCATTAAAGTTACTCATATGCCCATATGAACTAGTCAACTGTAGTCTTAGTCCAGAAAACACATGCGCATTTGAGACTTTCCAACACTGGTAAACCTATTGGCCTTTAGCAAATCCAGGTCAAACAGGACTGAGAAGATGCAGACAGACTCACCTGAGGATCTGTACCATTTTTAAAGCCCATATTAAAGAGAAATGAATAGATTTATTTGTTTGTTTGTTTGCTTTTTAGTGTAGGCAATGATTTGCTTGAAATATTCTGAACCATCAGCTCGGCAGGATCTTCATCCACTTTTCGTTAGCTAATCAAAGACAGATTGCAGTCAGGAGCCATATCTAAATTTATTAAGGAAATTAATAGACCATTTAAATTTTACTAGAATTAGGCTAAGATACAATAAGCATTTGCACCAGCAGATATTCATTAGCTGTAACATTGACTTGGGGCCTGCGAGTGTAATGAGAAAATTGACATCTAGATTCAAATGAAGCCAATAGTGCTAATAGTATGAGATTGAATCATTAGGAAAAAAAGACTAATATTGTGCTTGTGTCAGATTTTATTTTTCTTATTAATCTCTCTGTGTATATTGTGGAATAAAAAGCCAAGGTTTGGAAGGATTATGCTTGCCTAATGCAGGATTTTTGCTTCCTCTCTGTTCTGTAAATCTCGATACGCTCGTGCTGTGAGAGTGAATTTTATTTATTCATTTATTTATATAGCATTTTTGGTATAATGATCAGCTCACTTCAGAGTTGAGAAGCTAATTATGTTTTTTTCTAAATGTATCAGTCTTTTTGAGTTAGATTTCCATAAAAACAGACATTTGCAAAATTTCAGCACACTGTTCACAGGTTTTAGCACAATGAAGGATTCATGATAATATGTGTCTACTTTATGTAGATATTTTTTAAATGTAATGAAAATTGCTTCACCCCCCCCCCCCCCCTAAATGTGAGTTTTTAAAACATCCATAGAGCTTATGGCTGGATATGACACTTGTTTGAGGTTGATTTTCACTTTCAGAGAAGCTACCTTAGCAATCTTTTCTAGGAATGCGTGGAGCTGGGATCAGTTCACCCAAGAGTACTGTTTAGCACTTGAAAGGAGATTATATAATTGAAATTTGGTTATTTAATTTTTTTTTTTTTTCTGTCTTGGAATTGCAAGCATGATCAACTGTGAATTCTGTTCAGGACTGACTTGCAAGATACGATAATTCTGAATTCTGGAAAACGAGGTGACCTACAATTGAAAAGCTGATCACTTGTGAGTAACACAAATGTATGCAATGATGACTTTATAAATAATTTTAGAAGTTACATTGATGATTTCTTGTTCTGTGGTCTGAGGAAAAAAATAAGGTTTAATAGTGTTCTTGGTACAGTTTCAACCCCGTTCGTATATTAACTGTCTTGCAAGGTGAACAGCAACCAAAGCTCTTTGGCTTAGGGAGAATGAGCCATTACTTTGAGCATCAACTTTCTGCTGCCTACTAGCCACAGGTTCTCCACGCTGCTGATTGCTCTGGGTGGGTGTCAGACTCTCTGGTGAATAAGGATTTGGGAACAATTCCATTAAGGTGCACTGATTGGAGATTTTTCACGTGTCATGTAGTAATGCTGGCAACTGTATGTAACTACTGCCACAGTTCTCCAGTGATGGGAAGACTGGTCCTGGGGAGAGGCTAATGGAGTGGATGGCTCCCATGATTCTGGGTAGCACTCTTTGCTCCCAGCCTTCCTGTGGGTCTCCTGGGAATGTTCCCTCCTCTGTACTAGTGCCGAGCTCTCCGTGTCTCTGAACATGCAAGCCATGAAGCTGAACTGTTTTGGGTTTGGGCCATCTGGCTTCAGTCTCCCTTCATTTCTTTGTAGAATCCAAATGAGTTCAGTCCCCTGGTAGCTGCTGGCCGCCAGTAGGAAGTGATACGGTTGACAGTACTGCCAGCAGTTGGGTACAGAGGTTTCAAGCAGGCCAGTGTTTATCTGCCAGCCCCAATTTATTTATTTATCACATTATTTAGAGTTACATTAGAGTGAGAAAGCAAAACTTAGGTGAGTGAATGTCACTTCTGTCCCTGCTCCGCAGCTTCCTAGGTTTCTTATCTTACTCTCTTGCTGCTCTGCAGATGCAGTTCTTAGACTGTATTCTCTTCACATGCTGCTGCCAGTCCACGTGTTCTGCATTCAGGGCTGCCAGTTCTTACAAGTTTGTGTCTAACTAGCTGGTCATCTGAGCCAGCTCTGTCCCACAGGCAGGCAGCTTTTCAAATAGCTCAGTCCCACCAGGCTCAGCAAGCTTACAGCCCTGTTGGTTTTTGCCATTCTTTCATTTCAGAAAATGCTTCAATCCCTTCAGTCCCAGTAGGTAAAGGCAGATAGTGAGTGAATTGAATAATTTTGGTTCCATTTCAAAGCTATCAGACATATTTCCACAGGAGATGATGGTTGCTTTACAACTGGTGGGACAGCTTATAACAGAAAGGGATGAATATTGTCCATTTTAACCTAAGTTTTAGCTATTTACTTTGTACACCTCATAGTTTTTTCTCTTTCCTATGATGCTCAAGCCTATAAACAGTGATCACAGACACTGACCAACCTTTATGGCTGATACAAAGCAACAAATCTTTGAAAGCTTCAGTGTTTCATCCTGAGGAGGAGCAATCATTCTTCTTATGTTTTTCCTCCCTATTGAAGGCTGAGGTAACTTTTCTTCTGTTGCAGACAGAGCTGACATCTCGGGAATTTATAATTCCAGTGATTATTCCAAAACTCGAAAGTTACCTTACTAGTAGAGAGACAAAAGCTGGGATAATAGTGTAGGTATAATACTGAAGTGTGCTCTCCCCTCTTGTTTCCCTCGGGCTCTGCTCAGGCCTATCACAGACGTAAGTGTCAAACTTGGTGAGGTAGAGATCTCCAATCTGACTGAGCAATCATGCTGGTGCTGGAGGGATGTTAATGATGCTTCACCACATAAGAGGGTGATGAAAGGAGAGCATCTGAACACCTGAGCATGTATAATTTCAATGTAATAAAATCACAATATGAGTTCTAAGTAGAAAAATTAGCATTACTAATTATTACTTGCTGATTATTGCTGTAAGGCTTAATTCTTCATTTATTTATTTTTTAAGTACATGCAGCTAGTGGAGTCAGGTGTCAGGATAAATACCTGACACTGCATGTACTCAGCTTTCTGGATGGCACCAACCTCAGATCTTTCTCTCTCTGTCAATTATATGTTGCACTGTTTGAGTCAGGGCCACTAAGAGGGAAAGACTGGGCAGCAGGTGGGCATCTGAGGGAGCTCATTATAAAGGGAACCAACCTGCTTTTATTTATTAGTCTGTCAACAAAAAGTACAATATGAAACGGACCGAAGCATCATGATGAGCACGTTGTGCAGATAGGCTGAGAGATTAGAATGAGTAGTAACACTACATGTGTTACTCTTCTGCAGTCAGGACTTTTCTGCTGCAGACAAAAGTTACAAATAACAGTAGTGCAAAAAGCTCCTTTGCTGCTGCAGGAAGGCCTCAAGGTTACTAGGCGCATGTGTGAAATAAATGCAGTAGAGCATTTTAATTAGATTCTTTCACCAGAACTCCTGACCTTCTGTGTATCACATTAATGTATTTTACTAATTATAAATGCAATTAAAAAGTACTGAAATAAAATTAGGCTGATCTATCTAATTTACATTAAGCACTTTCAAATTATGCAGATTTTCAAAGTCTCCTTCTTTCTTTCTTTCCTTTTTTTTTCTTCCAATTTGTGTTTGAGGAAAAAATCGTCTGCATTAAAACAGCTGGAAAACAACCTTGTAGCAAAACAAATTTCTTTTCTGTGATTATTCACAGTGTGTGAGTTAATTTTCTAGGCAGTAATATGCTTTGCTATCATTAGGGTAGTGACTCATACAATAGAAGCCATATGTGCATTGGATGCAGTGGTGATTGGTGGAGTGGGTATGTACTTCCTGATTTTTTCCTTATGGGGATTGGGTTCAGAGGCTAACTAGGAAAAAAATACTGATATAATGGTCAAAAAACCCCAGATATTTCTAAATCATAAAGAATCAGCAAAAGCAGTGTGCTAATAATACAGACAAAACATCTGGTATGTTCAGTCATTAAAAGAAGGTGACTTATCTCTGCCATCTACATTATTTCAGGAAGACTTTCATAGTAGAAACAATCTAAATGTAGGAAACTTTGTAGAGCTACTCAGGCATTTTAGTTCACGTTGTTTATCCTTAAACCCTTTCCATGATAAAGGATTAATTTGTAATACGCTTGCATATTAATGAAAATTCTCCAGTTTTTCACTAAAAAAAAATTAATAAACAAAAGTGCCTCAGGTCTTTTTGTTCTGTTCTATCCCTTCCCTAAAGGAACAATATAAAAAAGTACTGGAGAGGAAGAAAAAGATGAAATACAAATAGATTACAGTAAATGAGCAAATTCAGTGTTCATTCTATGCTAAATGTCTTGAGTTAAGACCATACTATTTTTTTTGCTCTTGTTTTAAGTGTGTTTCTTGAGTTTGGGTCTCCTACACCTGATGTGAAAGTAGAAAAATGAGAACAACACTTTGTTATTCGTGTTTATTTTTTAAACATCTAAAAGGTTGTACCACAGGGAGCACTGTGATGTGTTGAGGTGCTGGAGTGGGTCCAGAGAAGGTCAACGAGGCTGGTGAGAGGGCTGGAAAACATGTCTCATGAAGACAGGCTGAGGGAACTGGGGTTGTTTAGTCTGGAGGAGACTGAACAGAGACCTCATTGCTCTCTACAGCTATCTAAAGGAGGTTGTAGTGAGGCTGGTATTGGTCTCTTCTCCCAAATTACTGATGGTAGGATGAGGGGAAATGGCCTCAAGTTGCACCAGGGAAGATTTTAATTAGATATTAGGAAGAAGTTCTTCACTGAGAGAGTGGTCAGGCACTGGAATGGGCTGCCCAGGGAGGTGCTGGAGTCATCGTCCCTGGAGGGGTTCAAAAACAAGCAGATGTGGCACTGGAGGCTATGGGCTAGTGATTAGGGAAATTAGGAGGAAGGTTGTACTTGATGATCCTGGAGGTCCTTTCCAACCACTGTGATTGGTTGGTAGGATGATTCTACACTCCTTTAATAAGTCATAAGTATGCTTTGATTAGATATAATTATTCTTGTCCTTCACATACATTTTTTGTAAACTTTTATCCCATGGCACAGTCCAAAACATAGTTTGCTTTTTTCTTTTTGCCCCATCAGGATGTTAACACAAGACTATTTGTAGCACCTAAGACTGTTTGAAGTCCTGCTTTTCTTCCAGAAATACAGGTCAGTGTTAAATAGGAAGGACAATAGTTGTATGTGTCAAGCTGTCTTCTGCACTGACTAACAAGAAGTAGTCAGTCCTACTGCAGAGACTGTTGAATTAGCCATCAAGAAAATGTGAAAGATAGATATATCTTATATCTGTAATATAAATAAAGCCTATTTAAAAGCAAATGAATTTTTTTTTTATTTGAAATGTCACATGAAAAAGCTTTTAAGGCACCCAGCAAAACAGTGACACTTTACAGGCTCTGCAGTGAAATATGACAACCAAAGTGCTCCTGGTAATAACTCACCCATGGCCTTCAGAGCAGAATCTGTTACAGAGAGAACAAGTGTGTTGGCGAAGGCACTGGAGTTATCCTTCTCAAGTGTCTCAAAAAAGAGATATATGATCACTGCCTCCTGCTTGGTGGAAAGGCAGAGAGGGGTTTGATAGCTGGAGACAGCTGCACTGAAGGCTGACTTGGGCTCTGTGAGAGTTTGCACCCCTGAGATCTGGAATTAGCTGGTATCCGTGGACATAGCTCTGTTCATCCCAGTTAAGTCACACCAGTCTACACAAACTGAAGTTGTAGCCCTTTATTTCTTCATGCCTGCTCTAGCAATGAATCCAAGTATGTGATTAGGAGCACAAGGATGCTCATTACAGTTAATGCCATGGGCTTTAAGGTACACAGGTACTGAAGTACCTTGTTGTATCAGAATGCAGAGCTGCATGGTGCCAGCTGAGATGTTGTTCTAGCACTTGCTTGAAAAGGACTCTTGATTTGTAGTGAGCAACTTTCCCACTGGTCAGCATATGACCAGCTGGATTGCCTGTTGTTTACAGTATTTCTTGCGTCTCAAAATATTTCTTAACTTGTGTCATGAACGTAGGAATAAGGAGAGAATTCATGGCACAGTTTCCTTAATGGTAACCTTTCTTACTGAATATGATTTATCCTAGTCTGAAACAGGAATCTCTTCCCAACCCTGCCTTTGAAGTCCAGTAAGACATTTACAAATGGTACCATCTTGGTAGCTCAGGTATAATAGGTATAATATTGATATTGTTGGTTTTTTTTTTCCAAAGAATGACAGCAGCTACCTTTTGAATTCTCAGTGTATCTATATGTACAAGAATGTATAGTGCAGCGAGACATAGGATGGATTTGTTCTCTAAGTGCTAGCAGAAGCAGAGCAGAGCTTGCAGTGCTCTCTGTGTCTGGCAGGAGCAGCCAAGGTGCTGCATCCTTGGAGTCCTACACATGGAAAGACCTTTCTGGAAAACTGTGTGTGCCTCTGAGGACTGAGTTGGCAACTTGGCTGACCTGAACTCCATGTAGCCGTACTGCTCTTGACAGCAGTAGCCAAACTAACTTCTTTGGTATGTTTTTAAGAACTGCAGTTGCACTTTTGGTAGCATAACGTGAACCGTATAGGACTTCTCTTGCACATTGTACCTGGAGCTTGCAAACAAAGCACACAACCAAGAATGACTGAATCTTCCCAAACATGTACATTTACAAGCAGTTCATCCAATACATGAGGTTCACCTTATCTTTCATGAGTTATATTTTACTGCGGGCTTTGTAGCCTACCTTTACAACCCCAGCTTAGGATAAAGGCAGGGTGTCTGTCTTTAGGCAAGCATAAAAAACTGTCTGCAGCTCTTTGCTCGCTGGTCGGTGTGGCTGCCACCCGTCCTGTGCCTGAGCTGCCCTTGCTGGACACAGGCACTTGGCAGGGGTTCTCATCCTGACACTGCTGAGAAGAAGGGACACATTGTAAATGCAGGATCCCTTGTGCTTGGTAGTACTGATGGATTTGGGGGAAAACTGACAGCTTCTGAAAAATGTTTTTTTTGCCATGACCAGCACTTCTCTGACAGGTTTTTAATGGCTGTCATAGGACTCTTCTTGCTAACTGGAACACGTTTGCAGATGAGTTGGGAAGTGGTGAAATGTGCTGCTTTAACACTTTGGAAAGTTAGTGAAGAAACATGCAACAACAGTGAATTTTCCTTCTGAATCACAATTATTTTTTTGTTTTATCAAAACTGAAAGATTGCAGTGGATTAGCTAAGGGGTAGGCTTTTGTTATGGTACACCAGGACTGAGCTGTGTAACCCCCATTAACCTTAATGGGAACCACAAAGCTCAGTCTGCTCATTTAGATGGAAATAGCCACCTCCTCATCAGGGATCAATTGCACTGTTTGTTACCTGGTTTCAGTGCCTCATCCCTGATGGGAGTCACTGTCATGACCTTGTAAGCCTTGGACTGTGAGAAGGGGAGGAGAGGTAAAAATGGGGCTGTGAGATGATCAAATAAAAATATAAGCTAAAAAAAAGAAGAAAAAAAGTTACAGAGGTCGGTATGTAACTCATATTAGGAGTTCATATGAAATGTACTGGCAATTAAATCATAAGTCTCCTTTGCAGTTCGATGTGATACTGCAGAAAATCAATACCAAGATAACAGTATATAGAAGTCAGGTTCTTCTGAGAATTCTTGAATGTAATATGGTTTTACAGGGCAATATTTTAAGTAATTTTCTTTTAACTTTACTATAAAAGAGTAAGACTGTTCTTTTTATATATATATTCCTAGTTTTAGCTCCTCTCCCACCCCCCAGCTAAACAGTGCCTACATAAACCTGACTTACCAAGGCTGCTGCTATTAGAAGAGCCTAAATGGAAGAGATGCTCATCATTTTTTTGAAAGTCAATTAAGCTTCTGTGACTAAATCCAGTGTTTCTTTTGAATCCTGGTCAATAGCTTTATTGAAAAAGATCTCCAGTAGCTTTTTAAGTGATAGGAGGATTGTGATTAAGTATAGCAAAAGCTCAGTCCTGTGCTGACATCTCTTATCTCTCACTGATGAAAATAACAGGCATCTTCTGCCCCAAAAACTATTATATAGGTAAGCAAGGGGACCAGAGGGATAAAAGCAAAGCTAGCATTATGAAAGGAAAAGGTTTATTGTGGAAAATAGTTAAAGTTTATATTTACGATTCGAGGCTGCCCAGTGCACATAACAAAAAAGATGCAAATTAAACTTTAAATAAATGTTGTGCTGCCACAGGCATGATTTTCAATATTACAATCTGCTTCATTAATACTAAAATAAGATCTCCTGTCCTCAGGTTGAGTACAGCAATCTTAAAGCTAACACAGGAGAAGCAGTACTTCTTTCCAAACATCTCTCAAAGCCAGAAAATTACAACAGAACTACAGATAGAATTTAGGAAAATTGTTACCAGTAGCTTACATTTCATGCCCGGGAATAATCAGTTTTTTCAACTCATCATAGGACTTGGTAATTCTAGGCATGCAATAGGACCACTCAGAAGACAATTTTGTCTGCTCCTTCCACAGAGAAGAGTTATTCCAGAATTCCCACCATAGCCAGTATTAAAGTGTAGTGTGCAAGGACTACATGAATAAGAATAAACTTGTCCTGGTATCTAAATTAAAGATATGTGACATTCAGAGGGAAAATGGAACTCCACAATATTTGCCAAATTGTCTCTTCTGAGCTTGATAGAGGCTCACGGTAAAAAGGGGGGGCTGGAGAGCTGGGGAAAACCAAGGTGTTTTTTTTTAATTAGGGTTTTTTTGGGGGGTGGGTGGTTTATTGTTGTGTTTGGGGGTAGGTTTTGTTGTTGTTTTGGGTTTGGTTTTTTTTGTGGGTTGGTTTGTTTTGTTTTTTTTAAGGTTTACTACATGATGGGCATTATATCTGAAACTAAGAATTCATGGAAAGGTATTTCTTCCTCAGAAGGTCACTTCCAAGCATGCCCCCTGGGAAACTACCTTACTAGGAAACTGTGTGTGCCTCCTGTAGAAGTCTGTAAGGGCCATTGCAATGCTGTATAGCACCCACAACCCCTACACTGGCATTTGCAGTTCTGGCTTCCGACAAGAAGACCTAATTGGAGTTGTGTCCTGTGGGTTGTAGTGGCATCTCCTAGCCCTTGGCTGTGAGCTGGTTTTGTTTTTCAGGCAGTTTCCCGCGTGGAGGCATGCATGCACCACTTTCATTTATCCCACTCTTTTCCTGCTCTCACTGCAAACACAGATCAGTGCAAAGCCCATGAAAGAACCTGACATCAATCCAGTTTATCAAACTGCCACCCAGTCCTCTGTTAGGATGGCTTCTCCTGAATCAATTTCTCCTTACAGTTATGCAAACAGGTCTTTCTGTTTGGCCTCACTGCAAACAAACAGGTTACTGATGCAACCTTCTTGCATGTCTGTATCCCAGGGCTACACATCTCATTGACAGCAAGTCCTCAGTCCAGACTCTAGAGAAAGTTCCCAGCACAGGGGTCAAGAACCAGTGTCTGCTGAAGGAATTGAATTTTGACAGCAAGGTAAATATAATCTCTTTCAGGAGATTTAAAAGAGAATGGTCGCAGTGCTGTAGAGCTTGGATTGCAGATACTGTTGCAGGGGCCAAATCATCACAAATGAGTTATCAGGATTTGTGCTTTTCCATCTTCAAGTTGTGAGTCTTTTCTGTGAGCTCTGGAGGCTGGTTATTCCATTAAAAAAAATGCAGAAGTACCAGTTGCTGGTTTGTAAACAGATCAGAATTCCTAAATTTCCACTTCAGCAGCAGTATCTTGGGATCTTACTTAGCAGCAGTGATTTTAGTTCTAATAACTCCTCCAGTGGACAGTCACTGGGATTTTATTTTACTCGGAAATGGAAATGGAACTCAGCAATATCTGAATAAAGACATTTTTCAGACTATTTTCCAGTGCTGTGTTTATCATGGCTGTTTTGTGCTTCTCTTGTAGTTATAAATAACTGCTAAAGACGGATGTGTTTACTTCCTTTAACCGTGGCTTTGATGGGTCGAGGACACATTAAATCATCCTCAGGCTCTTATTTGCAGCCAATTCTGAAATAAGCAGGATAGTGACATAAAATTACTTCATACTGCAGAGATTTTTATATTGGCTTAAGTCTCTGAAGTCTCCAGTGCTTTACAGCAAGACACTTTAATAGTAAAACAGTGATAGAAAAGATGAAAGTCCATGTGGAATTGCCTAGCAGACAACTCAAGGTTTGTTTAAGGTGCTAAGATATGAAAAAAAGGAGATAATTTCCTTCTGAGATTTTTCTTGATGAGTGTACAGATCTAGCTATTATTTATTTAGATTTAAAGTGTCTTCATGTTTTGGAAATAGTGATGGAGAATAGTGACACTCTCATTCTGATGAGATTAAAAGGGGAAAATATTCTTTTTGTGTCAGTTCCTACAAGTACAGCCTTCATGTGTGCCTGTTTGTGCTGCTGCTCTGAAAACATTTGCAGTCACTACTGTTAGTTCAATAATAGGATCACTTTTTGGTTTCGAATTACCTGCAAGCAAACTTTACTGTTTCTAATTGTCTATCACCACCAAAAGCAAGAGTGACTTTGAAAATGAAGCTTGTGTTATTATAAGGTACCTACAAAATTAATACCTCTGCTTTACACTGTCAGTTGCACATCAGCCTCATATGTGCAGTGTCTCATTCTGCTAATATATTAGTAAGATTGTATCACTGATTTATTGTATGTAATTAGCAATGACTTAATAATGTGTGTCTGGGAATTATATCACTATTTGTTTGTATTAGAAAACGAATTGCAATCAAACTATATTCCAATACTGGTTGGTGCTCACTCTGGAAGAACTTACAGAAATCAACCTGTGACTCATTTCCCTTCTTTCTCAGATGTCTGAGAAACACGATGAGGTTTCTCCTGGGGGTTAAAAAGTCTGAGCTCAATTATATCAAATTTGGGAATAAACTGCCCAGTTCAGGACCATTTATGGAAATCTCTTGGTCTTCAGGTAACAGCACAGTATTTAAGTCAAAGCAGGAACCCTCCCCTGAGGAATGAATGCATTGCAGGAGCTGGAGAGCCATTCATACAGAAGTCTGGAAATAGGGAGAGGTGACGTGCTGAAATTCTTTTTGTTTGAATATAAATAATTCATGGAAATTATCTTTCTTGCAGTGGTTTCAGTCTGCTTCAAGGGAAGTAATTAAAGTTATACAGATCTTATTTATTAATGCTAGTGGGAATAGGAAATACTGCAGCTGGAACAATTTGAAGTTACCCAAAGGAAAATTAGGGCTATGAACTGTCAGCAAGTAAACTGAAAACAAATATAGTTTTGAAAGGGATCTAGAGGCATCAGTGACTGTGTACAGTTCCCTGTGAAGGTAGATGATAATTTAATGTTGTAATTCTGCTGATCTACTTTTGTAAACTTCTGTTAACCAGTTGTTTCAGGAAACACAAATAAATATTCAGAGTCTTATTGAATGTAATTTTTTGATTCCCTTTCTTGGAACCCAATGGGTTCCTGGTTATACCCAGTACCCAACAAAGCTGGGAAGCTGAATCTGAAATTTTTCAGCAAAACTGCATTTTGTAATACTCTGGGACTTCTGATGGGAAGCAGCACTGAAGGTTGTGTTATTTGGAAAGCTGAAATGTGGAAATAAGCAGAACAGTAACCACTGTAATCAGTGCAGTCTTGGTGGAAATGTTAACATTTATCTGCTGCTGATAGCGAAGAACAAAAAGCCAGAGAGAGGCTGGAGCAGTGGATGGTTCCCTCTTTGCATTTCACTTCATTGTAACTTATGGGAACAGAAAAGAAATATTCTGAGATGTGAAAAAGTGCTTCAACTTTTAAAATGAAGACTTGGGTAAAATAAACTCTCAGTACTGATACCTCAGTAAATGGCAGTAGTTTATAAATTATAAGATTAGGAAGTGGCTACATTTGTATAGTTTAATTCTCCTAGAGGGCTGTGTTAAAGTAAATTTTTCTGTTGTACTTTTTTTTTTTTTTTTCTGAGAGTATATGGTTTAGGTATGAAAAATTATTATTCCTGCTCTAGAAAGCATATGCTTGTGTAACGTTTCCCAGTGAAATTATTTTCAGTTAGTATCATGATACTTAAATTTGTAAAAGCTAGCCACCAGCCTGAGCTAATAATAATTCAGCACAAAGGGAACTATTACCTATGTAACTTATTATTTTGTCACCTCTGACGGAGGTAGTTTGAGAAAAGGAAGGAGTATTTTTGGTAATTATTTGCAGAATCTGATTTATATTTAATGTTAAGAATGTGTTTAAAAGTTCTGGATGACTTTCTGTGGATAGTTTTCCACATAATCCAAAACAAAGCTAGCAGATCACACATATCTAACAAACTTGTACAAAATCAGAGCTAAAAACATTTGCAGTTGCTGCTGAAGCAGTTGCAAGCAAGTTTTCTGGAGAACTTTGGATCATGTGAATTGCCTTGTCCTGCCTATTAAAGTTTATCTTTGATTTTGAAGGTGTTTCAGAAAAAAACATGGTTTGTTTTTATTTGCAAGTTAGAATTTCAGTTTACCAAAATTATTCATAAACCTACGACAAGCTTTAAGTAAGAAAAAAGGGGAAAGTCATACCTAAGACAGAGGATAGAAGGCATTTTTCAGGTAGTCTGCAAACTATTGGCATAATTGAAAAGCAGTTTGGTGAGATTAGAAAAGCATTCTACTCCTTAATAAAGCCCTATCTGGTATTGATATTGATAACAAAGCATGCTTTTTTTCTCTCCAAACTATCAACACTGGCTTTCTGCACAAACTCTAAAGCACAGAATATTCACATGGAATGCAGGCTAGTGGAAAGAAGGAGAAAGGTGAGAGGGGGTCACTCTTGTTATGACTCAGGGACAAAAATTCTAGAAACGTAAAATATGCTACCTTGTTCCAAAGTAGTAAAAAAGGTATAAAATCTAAATAAAATTAAAATTCTTCAAAAAACTTGAAATAGGTGGTCCCTTTAGCTAATACTGGAAGCTTAAATTTCTATTATCTTAGCAGAGTTTGTTTCCAGACATAGAAAAGCATTTATCAGAAACTGTATGTATTCACAAACTTTTGAAAGAAGCTCCTATTACAGCATCTCATCGAAGCTTGTTAGAAATGGTTTATTTCTGATGTTCTTCATAATACTGTTACATGTTACAGTCACATACTCCAGAGAGACACACGGAATATTTTAAAAGAGAGCAGAACTGACTGGTCTGGTAATGCTGAAGGAACAAGCTTTCTACAGGATATCTCACTGCTGTCTTTGGGGGAAAACCCAACAGTCTCCTGGTTTTTTTTCTTAAACTAAGCTTTGGAATATTTTAATGCCTCAGCTGTCTAGAGTAGAAATTAAAAACCTTCAGAAACTGATAGACAAAAAAGAAGATAATATGGAAAGAATCACACTGATTAAATTTTTAAAGCATTATGAGATGATAACAAGCAGCAACATCAGAAAAATATAGAGAAATGCCACAAGAATATCTTGAAACTCTTCATGCTTTTTTTAGGCAGATTTCGAAGGACTTGGAAGGCAGGAGAGCATTTGATACAGTGTTAGGGTTCTTTCAATCTTCCTATCAATTTGAATATTTCCAGAAGAGCCTGGCACAGCAGTCTAACCTTCTTAGTAGACACAAGCCTAATCTTGTTAGTAGGTCTTACCAAAGGTAGCAGTATGGGGTATTTAATTTCAAAAAACCTCGTCAATAATGGAGTTCTTCCTCTTCCACAGTGTTTGCTCTCAGAGGCCTTATGATTACTCTAGTTCAGCAGCACAGCAGCAATTTTACCTGCTTTTAAACTAGTTAAAAAGAATACTTAGTAATAGTAGAAAAAGTGGATTGTTTTTCTGTGAAATACAGAAACTTTCTTCTCTGATGTCATTAATTTCCTTTTATTTCTCGTGTTCTACACAGCTCAAAAATTTTGTGACTGTGGTAAGATTGAAACAAGCACCCAGTATCTATGATGGTCCTTCCATTATTAGTTGTAACGTTTACTTCTACCTTTTTGCTGTAAAAGATAGCAAAAGTGTTGGGGGGAGACAGAGGTGGAGAAAGAGCTACAATTTATTGGCTGCTGTTCATAGATTCATAATAATAATTTCTGTTTCATGAGGCTGTGGACAAGATCAGTGAGAGATGGGATTCTCCAGAGCCTGTCTTCTTCGTAATGCCATGGATATCCAAATAGGAACTAATTTTCCTTCAAATAGCCTTAATTCCCACTTTGTGCTTGTATGCCCTTCAGGGAGAGGACAACTATAAAGCTAAAGAAGTCAGAGCTTAGCTTCTGCAGAATCTACAGTGTCAGGGGATAGGGGAAAGCAGACACATTGTATTAATAATAAGGGAGTGAGAAGAGACAGCATGAATCTAGCAACAACTGATTTCTTTCAGATTTCAACAGAATTCTTGCAGATTCTTTCTGCAATCTCAGAGGAACAAAATGCAACCAATCTGAAGCCAATCAGAGCAGCAGAATTTGACTGGCAAGTATTACCAGCTCCTTTATTTTGTAATCTCGTTACTGTGATTTATTATGCCTTCTGATTCTTTTCTGGATGCATTTTTTCAGTTAAGTAAATTCAATAAAATACACAATCACATGACAGAAAGAGAGCTGATACAGAAAATAATTCATATTGTAATATTGACAAATGCTAGGTGCAGTAACAGCAATATGTCATCAATCACCTGTGCTCACCTTTGATGGCCTCATATAAACTAATTCAGAATTAATGTCCTTTGCCTTCACCTTGGCTGTATTTGCAACTTACTCTAGAGGAAAGTAATAATCCTTCATTAACTGGTAGGTGTGAAACATTCTCTATCAAGAGGGTAGAGGAGGAAGCAGATTAAAATTGGTTTCAGAATGTGTCCTGAGTCAAAATTGGTCTTTCTCTGCAGTTTCATAAACTGCATGAAGTATTATTATACATTCTGAGGGATGCATAAGTGAATAAATCTTTGTATTTTGCTCTTTTTTGTTACTTTTCTTGATATGTATTCAAATATACATGTAAAAACATTCAAGGACATATCAAACCCCTGATCTTGCTACAGCATTAATTCTTAAGAGCCTATATAAGACTACGCTTTACATTATGCATTAAGGTACTTGTAATTAGGAACTTGTGGTAATGACCCATTCTCAGACAAAGTAGCACTGTTCCTTGTTTTCCATTAACTGCATTGAGAGTTTGTTTGCTGGGAGTTGAGTTTAATTCGATTAGCAGGAATTGTGAGACATTTGCAACACAAGGTATATTAGCATAGCACTTAGTTTGTAATGAGAGCCAAAAAGCATTTAGGGGAAGAGCTAATTATTGGAGATTTTCCTTAATAAGGAAGGTCTATCTAAATTTTAGTACTCTGCTCTCAAAATCCCTCAAACTTTAACTACTGACTAAAAGAAAAATAAAATGGATTGCAAAAGTTGTGTAGATCTTTTCTGAAAGTCACCAGTGAGGAGAATCCACAGATTTACTGAAGAAAAAAATTCATTTAATCTGAAAATTTGGCAGCACCAGCAAGTTTTTTCTATATGTTTCAGTTTATTAAGCTGCTAGCCATATATGTTTACTACAGAGGAAAGATATTGACTGTGTTCAGCAAGGACAACCCCCACCCCAATTCTTTATCTCCCCCCCAAAACAGGGTGATGTGAAAATAGTCTTCTGTAAGATAAAAGTCCCATGGACTGACCTGACTGGAAGTTCTTGTAATGCCCACCACAAAATCCTGTGCAGATACTACTAATTCTGTTAACTCATGGATTTGAACTACCTGTGCAGGTGCCTGTTGCAGCTGTGACCTGGGGTGCTGTCTCTGAGCTAACCAATAAACCTCAAAGACTCAACCTGTTCAGAAAACCATTGAAGGTGATTGTTGCTTCTGTCAAGTCAGTTCCCTTATGTACATCTGCGAGTTCCTTGGAAATAGCCATCGGGTTGGTAAAATCTAGCTAGAAGTCTGGTTGAGATATATTTTCAGTCCAATATAATAGTCAACAACCAGGTTGCAGATCACTAAAAGAGATGTTACTGGAGAATGTTTAAATGACCTTTATAATGTTTACGTCAAAATCATTTATTGATTAAATAAAATCAAATGCGTAGGATCCGTAAGGATGGTACTGGTAATTAGTCCATGGAGAAAAGTTTTATTCCTAGTAAAGCATTCTCTTCAGGAATAGGTACTCATCTCTTCTGGAAAAAAAACCCCAACTATTCTATCCTTAAATCTTTTTTTTCTTTTGTCATTTGTTAGCAATCAGGAGCTAACTGTGTTCCTTAAACAGGATTGCTTCGCATCCTGGAAGTGTGTTCCAATGTAAAGTAACCACCTTATTAAATACATAGTGGCTTTTCTTCCTCGTGTTCTCTCTGCTAGCTCCAAATGAGACATTCTTGATCAGTTGTAGTCTCTCTTTTTTATTCCTTTATGTCTAACTAATCACTAATTTTAGAATGAAGGCAGCAAATAATGATATATTTGTCAAGTGGGAATGCAATTGAAACGACAGCTAACTGCAACCTAGTGCTATGTATGTTTTTACACATTATGAAGACCCTAAAAAAATTTAGAATAGGAATTTTATATTTATATAATTTAAAAATAATCTATAATAATTGGTTGCTGCATGGTGCTGAAAATCCAGACCACGATATTATCTACTTTATCTAGAATCCTATTTTGTTTCTGTTCAAAAGTAATTCATGTTCTGAGAGCTGGTGTTCAATTACTAAGTTTAGTACTTAAATTATGGTTGAATCCTATTAGTAACATAATTTTATTAGTAATTAATTAATCATACTAGGTTTTTATAACAATATCTTGCTCTATATTTCTTTATTTGGAGGTTTGGCGTTGTAGTACCGTTACATTATTAATTCTATTCGTAGTACCACTAGAACCTTACTCTTTCTCTTTCTTTAAGAACAGTTACTTTGCTACAGCCTGCTGACAGATTTTTTTTCTTTTCTTCTTTTCTCCTGGTTTGAATTGAGAGAAATGGCAATTACAGTTAACCCAATATAGGAAATACATTTCTCCCCGCCTTGTAATATTAGAATTTGCTTGAGGTTTTGAAAAAAATTGATCAGAGTTCATCTACATCTGCTTTGTGTTTGCTTTCCACAAATACTCTAGAGTTTACTGGTATTCCATGAGCATGCTGGCTGCAAGCTTTCAACAAATATTTCAGCATATTTGCAGAAAGAGAATTTGAAATTAGATTATCCGTATCGTGCTAATAATGGCACTTCTTTTATGGTGAGGCAGAGTCGTATAATTAATTTGTATATTTAACTGAGACAGCTCACAAACAAACTTCGATGCAGCTGAAGAATTAATCACAAAATATTATGAAGCTTGCTTCAGTAACTAACTCAATGAGGAAGACTGCAATGTTTCTCTACATCTTGCTGCTGCTTTTCTCTGTGATGTCAATCAAACAAAACATGCATTATGATTTGTTTAATCACTTTCATGATGTAGATTAAACACGATAACAGCTGAAATTACAACACTCTTGTCTTGCTTGCTCCTTGCAATAACGTGTTTGCACACTGTGTATCTATAGGCTCTAGTCTGTATAGGTGAGCATCTTGTTGCTAAGCAAAATGTAAACAAAACAGGGTGATGAGCATATTTAGGGGAGTTTGGACTGTCCGAGTCCTTTTCTCTCTCTCTTTCTCCATGGTGAATTTTGTATTTACCGACTCCTTTACTAGACTTCATTCATGAATGGGAGAGAAATGAAATGGAAGTCACAGGAAACACTGCCTGGGTTTGAGTGCTTTGTGCAGTGCCCAGCTGCAGTCCTTTGAAGTTCCCATCTCACTTCTCTGCACTTTCTGGCCTACTGAGGGGATTTCATTGCAGCAGTCTCTCTAGGTATGGCAGGCTTCTTCCCTTTGGGCACTTGGAAGCTACAGGAACAGCCCATGGGGCAGAAAAATCAGCATGTAACCCCCAACAAGGGAGCAGAATTAATGTCACTTCTCTCTAACCATTACTGCATTTCCCTTTTTAGCTCCTTGTAGTGCTAACAAACTACAACCCTTCTCAACTAGCAAGTGAGAAAAATATGTAGATCACAATGGCATCTGGCTTAGAGGAGTAATTTGTCCTGCTAGAGTTGTGTCAGCTGGGTTTTCTCTCCCTCATCTGTGGTACAATGGAAACGGAAGTGCAGGGGCAGTGTGTCTTTGTTTCTCTCTTGTCTTGCCTCATGACTGTTAAACAGCTCTTGGTCTGTTCATCACTGTAGTTTGCCTTTGCTATTATTTGTTATCCCCAGTTTGTGTTGTTTTGTTGAAATGTGTTATTCTCCATGTCCTTGGTTTGGTTTTCCAGTCCTGTAGCTGTTGATGCTGGCACTGTTCCCACTGCAGGGAACGTAAGGGGGTTTCCCCCCTGGGTGTTTATAGGCTATAGCAAACCTAGCCCAGCAGGATTCTGGTCTTTGCTGAAATTAACTGCCAGGCATAGGACCTGTTTATCACTTCACATCCTTCTATCACAGATGTTTGTCCTTTGGCTTGTTCCTTTTTCTAATTAATTTTTGATTGTAGTTTGAAACACCTTCTGTCTAACCAATTTCCCCCCAAATCAAATTGTTTCTTCCCCCTTCCCCTACAGTGATTCCCCAAAACCAAACGTTATTTACTTCTGGTTGAAAGTGACCTTTACATTCAGCTCTTTCAGATAACAGTTGTTACAAACATAGGTATTTTAATGCTATACTGTTTCTTACTCTTCTTGAATTACCATTTTGTGCTGTACTGGGTATTGTTCCCAAATCCATGTGAAGACTGATGACACAGAGTGTATGTGGAGGCTGGGGAAGCTCATTTTCTCTGTTAATGCCCCAAAATTTCTTTCTGGGGTCACCACTAAGTTATAGGTAGATAACTGAAAAAGCAGAACAATACTAACAAAAACAACCTTGACCAAAGCAATGTGACAGGCCACCAGCAACACTTAAAGTCTATAATTTCCTTATTTTCTAGCCAGTTTGTGTAAAGCAAATGCATGAAAAGATATTAGTTTCCCAATATGACATCTTTGACAAGCATGGAAGAAACCCAAAATTGGTCTGCTGAAGTTGTTCCCAACTTCAGCTGTTTGTCTGACCTAGATAGATCCTAGTAGCACTTGAGATAAAGGCATCACTGAAGTACAGTTTTCAGACTTGGCACTGGTTAACTTAAATACTCTGGAAAGTACCAGGCCAGAAGATGTTGTCAAGAGACCATCTGTCAGGAGACCAGAGCAAAGAGCTGCAGACATGCTTCAGAGGACACTCAGACAATACTAAACTGCAGAATACACATGAGGGGAGCAAATGGATAGATTCTGGATTTTAAAAGACCAGTGTAAAATGGGTTTGCATCATCCTTCTTTCTGTTTTCAGGTTTTCTGCTGCTGCATTTGCACTTTCATATTGAGTTCTGGGCAGCCCCTCCTTGCAATGTTAGGAGACATTAATGGAGAGAAGCAGAAAATACGTGGGACACAGCACAAAAACCTCAGCAAAGTGATTATAATAGCTGTGTGACAACTCATTGATATGCAAGTGCAACTGTTGATAATGGTATAAACTCCACAGATGAACAACAGATAATTCGACAGCATTAAGAGGAAGGCTGATGGCAGAAAAAAAGCACTTTGTCTAATTCTTCAGTTCTCCAAGTTATTCAAGGAAGGGTGCAACATTACTTCTTACTTTAGGTACTTTGCTGAATTGCTAATTTCCCTCTTCCTAGTTATTCCAGTATTGAATTGCTCAGTGATCTGGAGGTGACTGTGGTTTCAGGACTGATTCTAAGGTGGCCCATGTGGTTTACATAATTTGTCATTCCTG
>NW_008631712.1:60634-70033 GCF_000691845.1 Merops nubicus
ACAGGGTCTCCTCTTGCTCTTCAGTTACATTAGGAGGATCTTCTGATTATTCTCTAAACTAGTTTTGTGAGATAAATTGGATCTAAGAGGGGAAAAGAAATAACACACATATAGTGGATTACTTGAGTTGTTTTGGAGGTGGAGCAAGGTGGGACTTGGAACATTCTATAGTTTTGCTTTAGATGACGTTAAAAAATTTACAGGTTGGATTTTTTTTTTTTTAAAACAAATTGATATGCAATTGATGGGTTTGTTCAGGTAACCAAAGTCTATGCCCACAATATTTAAGTCAAACTTAGAACAAGAAAGTTTTATGATAAACAACCTTAGGATCATTCTTCCAAATGAACATCTTTATTTCCATGAGCATTTGGAATTATATCTGCTAGCACAATTTGGATAAGCATAATTAGTTTGGTAATGATAAAAGTTTTCTGTTTTCTCTTTCCTGTATTATGAACGCTCTTGTAAGGTTTTCAGCATAGCAAGTAACATGTTAAGTGTGAGTACAGGGGAATGACAAAGAGAAGACACAGCTGCCTCTCTCTCTAACAACAGCTATCAGAGATCCAGTCCTTGAAAGAAGAAATTGAATATGCTTCTTCACAAGTAAGAATACCAGACAAATCAATAATACATGTTTTCAACTAGTCAGACTATCCTAGCATCCTTTACAGTGGGGAAATAAAGAGAAATGTTTTAATTATTTTGAGTTCTCTTTGTGCAGAAAAACAACTGCTGGGAAAAATGTGAAGTGTTTCTCTGACAATAGGTTTTCTGTAGCATACACACAATAAAATAATGAAAAATAATTTAAGTATGTAATACTTTCTAGGGAATGTCTTTCAAATCTTCTCCCAGCTAGGGAAGGATGTGATTTTTTTGTTTGTTCTGTTATAAAAAGCTGGAATTTGTATCACGCTCTGAATGCAGACAGAATTCAGATTGAATGAGCTTCTTTTAGAAGCTTTTTAATATCTCACATTTTTCTGTACAAAATTCATGCAGAGAACACCTCAGTTCTTGTGCTGGAAGTTATTGGGGGTATGAAAGGGATAATTTCTTTTCTCGTATAAACAAAAGGTGATTTGTTAAAACATAGTGCAGAAGGCTACTAACTTTGCTGCATAGGTTTGAGTCTGAGTCAAGCACCCCAAATTGAACTTGGCACTGGAATGTATGCTGCTTCTTTTGATTTTACTTAAGACTTGAGTGGAAGTAGGGACTATGTGGTTTCTTCACATTTGATTAAAGCTACTTGCATCTCTATCATTTGTAAATAGGGAAGACAGACCTAAAAAATCAAGAGTAAAGATAATTAATTTCCTTGTATAACCTTTTTTAGCTTTACTGCATCTCCTGCTAGTTGTTTACTTGCTTTGGTTTTGTTGGATCTGTTAGGGTCTCTAACAATTCTTCTGAAGATCTAACACGAGTGTGCAAAAATCTATCATAATAATTTGTCTCCTACTTGTTTCTGTAATTGCTCTAATTTGTGTTCCACAAGAGGCAGAGGGACATTAGGTTTACAGAAAGAAATACTGTGTACCAGTTTCTGCTGTGCACACAAAAACCTGCCTTTTTTTCCTTCCCTGATGATTAGCTGCACTGTAGTTAGCCTTCAGAAGTTTGGGTGTTGCCACAGATGGAGAACTACTTCTTTCTCTGGCTCTCTGAGGGTGTTCTTCTGAAAACTTTTCCATTCACCATACAGTTTGTCAAGAACAAAAACCAATATACTGGAGAGAATACTGGACTTCAGAGTTTGTGCATGCAGAATTACTGGTTCAGACAAGTTATTATGAAAATTTTAGAAGGCTATGGGGCTATATCATTGGCAAGAAAGAGATTTAAATTATTTCATTTACTGTGAAGATGGAGAAAATACTGCACATGTTACTGAATCACAAGTTAATTGGTATAGTTACTTGCCTGGTAACATCTTTGCTTTAGACTGAGGTTTTGATATACATCTGAGAAGGCTTAAATTTTCTATTCCACCCACTATGACAGCATTTTATGCAACAAAAATATCTCTTTCCTGGTAATGTTTTCTAGGGCAAATAATATAAGCAATAAAATTGTTAAAATGTCAGAAAGTCACTCTACCAGCATTCTTACAATGGCAAAAGTTGTTGCACTCTACAAAATGTGATTTACTCAGTGGTCATTTTAGAGTAGTAAGATGCTGAAAATATAGTTTGAAATATATTGAAAAAAATTCATTTAGAAATAGCAAGTATTGGGAAGACCTTTGAGAATTAATTTAGATTTTTCTAAATCAGAACTGCAAAAAGTCATTAGAAATATTTGAATTGTCAACATCCAATAACTGACTTTTCTTTAGAATGTGTCCAAGTGATCTAATTCATTTAAAGACTATGTTAATAATTACACTTGGAAATTTGATTGATTACAGAAAACAATCCCAGTAGGTTTGAGTATGCTCAGGTTAATTGAAGAGCTGAGCTTTGGGAGGAAAGGTTTGCAGAAGGCTGTATGCAGGCACTCCTCCCCTTTCTGGGGAGAAGAATCCATCACTTTTCTATGTCTTTTATAGCACAAGTTCAAAATTTGACAGCAGTAACCTTTGAACTGTATCTACATGAATCATACATTATGACTTCAATGAAAGATGATCTCCCGTGAGATTCTTTTGGTCACATTTCAAACATTTATTTAAAGGATATGAGGTTTTCTAAGAACAAAAGATTTTTTTCATTTTCCAGGACCTGGTTCAATGAAGCCCACAAGCTTACACGTGTCATTGTGAGGCTGTGACTGGACCTGTGCACATAAATGAAATCTTAAAGTAAACTTTACTAGTATATCCTTATGCACTTTGCTAAAGAATCACTTGGTAATTAAAAAGAAATATTTTTAATGATTTAGTGAACTCTTCTTCTCACAACTGGCAGGTGGTTCATGCCAGAGATTTCTTTTTATGTCAGTAGTATATCCCCAAAATGTTACAGAATAAATATGGTAGAATACATTTAAAAGTTATATGACTGGTATTTTGTCTGTAGGCTTGATATAATAAAGATATTTATCTCTCCATTAATTAAGAGATATTTGCAGTTTCCCAAGAGGTTCTGCAAGACATTAAGGTGGCTAACAGTCTCTGTCGCATCTCATGAAAGATATCTTCAATGTGATATATCTAAACTAACGTTTCTTAAAACAGCATTACTAGGGGTAAACAAAGTTCAAGGGTTCTTCAAACCACTATTTTCTGTTCATGTGTAAGAGAAATTTAGAGCAATGCTTATTGTCGTGAATAAGAAATATTCTTAGAGTCTAAGCTGCCAGAATCTCCAAAGCTCACACTGTAAACATTTCACTTCTACAGTGACAGCTAAGTGAAGATGCCTTGCTCATTATCCATAAAGACTATGTGGCACAGATGAGCTCAGAATGTAAATTTGTAAGGAAAAGGAGAAAATATAATTCATTTTTCATGCACAAATGTGTTCTTTTTTTACTGCTGAAAGATTCACAGAAAATTAAATAGTGGAAATGTAGCAAATGTGTTGTGTGGGTAATACTGTAAAAATACTTTTCAGCACCAAAGCAAATAAGAGACACTAGAATCATTGAGGTTAAATGGAAAATGGAAGGAACAAATAGGTCCTTAATACTAGCTGTTCATTATAGGACTCTTAAATAAATGAGAGAAATTAAGAGAAATGTAAGAGAAGGATATGTAGTTTACTGAAGTGTGGTATGAAATGCATTAACTATGTGTTGAACTTCAGTAGAGCTTCTGAATATTTGGAGTTTTTTTTAAAGAGAAAAAAAATAGTTGCATCCAGTGCATCTTTCTGAGCTTTGTCAGTTAAATGTCTGTGTGCACTTACCAAAACTGCACTCACTCAAACAACAGATTTAATTCTCTTGAAAGAGGAGAGATTTACTGCAGTGCAGAGAGAAGGCCGTTTGTTTACTAGTAGGTGAGTTCAGGCAGCCATGATTTAAGTTTCCCAAAACAATAAGAGGCTGGTTGGTATTTTTGGAGCCGTATCCATTATTTACGTTGCTGGGCTGTGAGGATATTTGCAGCAATGTCACACTAACCTCCATGAATTCTTGATTGAGAAATAAAAAATTAACAATATGGACTGCTGGGAATACTGGTGTATAGAGATGAGTCGTTTTGCCAGGAGCAGAGTGTCAGAAGGCTGCCAGTGACACAAACACACGCCTGCAAAAAAACCTCAGAGTAACATTCCCTGCTGGAAGTTCTCCACCAAGAATTCATTCCTTGCAACCCCCTGCCCTTCATGCCTATCCACAGGATGGAGTCATGAGAGTAGCTCGCCGTTTTCTCAGATTTCTAGATTTGCCAGCTTGTCTAAACTTCCCTCAGCCATGGAATTGAGATTCAGATTAATACTGGAGCAATAATTGCCCTCTGCCAGGTAATGTCAGCTCCCTTGTAGAGAGGGAGCAGCCAGGCAGCCGCAGCAGCCGCCTGCTGTGCCGCTCTGAGCCCTCCCTCTGCCCCCTCCCCGCTGTCAGTGCGGGGTCTGTGGAGCTGAGCTGACTTTGGGGGGTACAGGGCTGCCTCAGCACGGCAGCAGGAAGGGGCATCACAGCTCTGGGATATCAAACAGCCTAGAATGGGGGAAATCAAATCATGGGCGACAGCCTCATTTTATTAGGCTGTGGAATAATGATGATGATTATTCAGAAGAACACAAGTGAAAAAGAGAACTATAGTATAGTTTCTTAGTAACAGTTAAAGCAGAAATTGCCTCTGATGCCCAGACTGGTACTAAATATTATCACCCTTTTGTGAGCTGTTTCTTTTAGTCTGGTCACTTCAGCCTTGTTTGCTTTGATACAGGTTTTGGTTTAATTTTTTCTTTACTCCTGAAACATCACCTGAAGCCTTGGCCATCATTAAAACCAGTCACCTCCCTTCAAATTCAATATCAGAGCTAAAACTGGAGCTGACAGTATGTATGCACACAAGTTCTGTACAGTGGTCTTTCCAAGGGCCAAAGGACACTGTGCTTTCCACCTCAGTGTGTACTCCTGTGTGCTGGGATCCAGTCTGGCTGCAGTTTGGTGCATTCTTCATTTTCTTTTTATTTTAAAGTGGCAACCTATCACTAAAATCTCTTTTAAGTGAAACTGCATTTAAATTTGTTTTATACTGATGTGACTTCTTAGTCTAGACAGATGTAAGGACCTGATTGAAGGTTCATAGCCAGGAGAGGTTTCGTCTACTTTGAGAGAGTCACTCCTGGATTGAGATTGGCATACAGGTCAAGCAGAGCTGACTTAAGTAAGTGAAGAGTCTTCACTTGTCTGCTAGAATTTTGTTTGTGCAGTAATATAAGAACTTTGCCAAAACTAGAAATGGAAACCAAGATGCATGATTGGTCACCTTTGGTGCTGGTACTCCTTTAGTACCACTTCCTTCTTTTTTTCTTTTGTCAAATGAAAAAAAGATTGTCAGAACATGCTGTTCCATGATCCATAGCTTGGTCTTGATAAAACAGAAGTGGAGGCAGATGAACACTGCTTTTGCAGTCTCCAAGGGCTTTTCAACAAGGTCTGACTTCAGTATTAAGGCCACTGTACTGGAGATTCTGATCAAGGGTGTTTAGGAAGTAGAATGTAATTGAAAAGATTTCACGTAGACGTCTTAATTTTTTTAATCATTTACTCTACATAAATCTAGCAGCAGAGAGCTTAAAGCTAAGCTGATTTATTTTTGAATTATTTTTCTTTTTTGGACACTGGGAAGATTCCAAAGACAAAACCTTTTCTACAGGACCCTTGAAGGACATCACTTGTTACTGGATTTTATTTCATTGTTTAGGTTTAAATTCTGAAGTGCACCAAAAATTATACCTCCTGCTTTTTAGCTATACCTGTGAAGTCAGAGGATGATCCCATGAAGAGAGGAATAAGTGCTGCTTATTGACAGTTTCTGCTGCTAAATGAAGGCTTTCAGTAGTGTCCATTAGTGAAGTATTTTACATAACTTATTTCATTGTTTTCTTACTGTCCTAGGAAATTATAAGCATCTCTTAATCTTTCACTGCAAAGATTAAGAATCTTCCAATATTCATAAATTTTAAGAGTCCTAGTAACTGTTTTGTGGGTGAGTTCTGGATAATAGTCAGAAGTGACAGAGGAGGCAGGAATATTACCTGATACACCACCACTGATAGTATAACTGCACTGAGGGACTATTTATGGGTGAAATTTCAAATCTATTGGCTGTCATAGTTCACAGAAAAGAAAGCTTGCCAGTATTAAACATAGAGCCAAGAGACAGGTGTGAACCTACTAATGATGAGAAATCTGGAGTGAAGGATTTTAAATGGCT
Source organism: Merops nubicus (assembly GCF_000691845.1). Classification (NCBI taxonomy): domain Eukaryota; kingdom Metazoa; phylum Chordata; class Aves; order Coraciiformes; family Meropidae; genus Merops; species Merops nubicus. The sequence goes on from NW_008631712.1 coordinate 66,981, forward strand.
TCACATATAGCTTTGAGACACTGAGTGATATAGCTCTTTTATTTTGTATGCCTATTAGTATTGAATAAACAGCTGTAGCTTAGAAACAGAGAAGAATTTCTCTTAGGAAATGCTTATGCTAAGAGCTTTTTACAGCCCTGTCACAGCTGAAATGGACTTTCATGCTGTGCTGATGTTATGGCCCCTCTTTGGGGCCAGAATGATGGAAGAATTGCCATCCATTTCCCAGCTACAGTGACTGTGTTTTTGTCAGAAGTTAGGTACTTAAAAAAATAACTAAAACTTCTGAATTTTCTGATACATGACACATTATCTGTAGCTAAGTGTTAGGGCAACCGAGGTCTTTCATGTAATTAATTTTCTAGTAATAGCCTCCCAATATAATACAATTAGTTGAAGCACAGTACTTTAAGTAGTCAGAACTTAACCAGTTCAGACTAAAAATCTTAAACTTCCCTGTGACGTAAAGGGCTTGTGTATTGCATTCTCTTGGTGAAGTCTCTCACTGCTCTCATCATACTGATCTATCTCCAGCCCTTTTGTTAATACACTTACAAACGTTGGTGCTATGAGATTATTAAGAAGAAAATGTTTATTTCAGTTTAGCATTTGTGTCTTTGCTTTAGACCATTCAGATTTTCACCAACATCAGCTGTAAAATTCTGTTGCCCTCTAGAGAGAGCCTGTCAGGCACACTAGGTGACCTGTACAAAAGAACCCCATCCTCTTCCCAGAACAGTTTGAGAAGTCTTCTTTTGTAGCATATCCCAAAGATTGCCAAGACCAGGCTCCAGTGGACTAGGTAGGAAATGTTACCTTGCTAAGAATATCTGACAACAACTCACTATTTAAACAAAAATGTATATCTTGGATCAAGGACCTCAACAGTCTCGGGCTCCCATAGGATGCTATAAGGTGTAAAGAGGAGGAAAGAAATTTAGTTTAAAAAAGACCTGAACAATGAGGATTTATGGGTCAAAACGTCTCCTCTTTCACTTTCATCCTTTGTCCTCCTCCCTCCCAGTCAGCAAGCTGCTGCCTTCCCTCCTAACCCTAGTCTTTGGAAGTGTTTGTCTTTTTCCTATGCAGAGTTGACCATAATAGTCTCATACCAGTTTAACAGAGCTATGGATAACCACAACCAGCTCTGAATCCTCCTAGCAAAAAAAGATGGAAAAATACTTGATTACTTCTACCTCAGTGTAAAATGAACTGGAGATACACTCAAGCTGTGAATGTCAGGAATAAATAGGCAGCTTACAAATGGTATTGAAAATGGCCTATGCTGCTGAGAGGAAAAAAAGATTAGATTTCTTACTGTTCTGCTAGCTTTGGGTTGATTTGGAAGGAAAAAAAAAAAACAAGCAGCATGTTTTGATGAGGATGAAACAGAGTAATGGCTTTTGAAAGTGCAGTAGCTCTTTTCTTTAAATGTTTGCATTTCAGGCTGAATTTATTAGCCTGTGCTTTTCTTTTTGTCTGGTTTTACCTCACCTCATGCAATGACAACCAGGAGTAGCTCTAGCTTAGAGCAGCACAGGAAGGTGGCACTAATATGTTAACATCTGTTCACTACAGCGGAGGTGCAACGACCTTGGTGTATCATCATTAATTTCCCCAAAACAAACCATCCAGAACTATTGCTAGTAGAAACAATTTGAAGAACATCAGCATATAGTCAAACTTATTTAATCCTTGACATTGATAGAAGAGTTGTTGCTTTATCTGACTAAAACTCATCATGACCCCAAAAGTCAAGCCCTTGCTTTACTTAAGTAGTGTAGAAACATTCACCCCACTGGGGACACTTGGGCTCACCCCTGGAGAAGGTGGAAATGAGCATCCACCATTTAGAAAACCTTGGCTAATACACAGGCTTCCTTCATAATCAGAATACATGTGAGCACTGACAAAGGACTTTGTCTTCATTTCTATGCCTCGCAGCCTCCAAGCTCCGCTGTATGAATTATGTAGGAGGCACCACGTCCCCCTGGAATATGGGCATTTATGTATGTACCAGGCCAGTTCTTCAGCTAGTGGAAACAGGCTACAGCACAACCATGCCGATTTATGTCACTTGAGGATCTGGTTCAAGAGCTGCTGGGACAGCACAAGTTGTGCTGCATCCTTTTACTGTCCCTCAGAATAACAACCATCTTTCAAGCGATGCAATTAAAGCTGTTAGCTTGTGATTATAGGGCTGCTGTTAGAATTATAGAATCACAGAATTGTTTTGGTGGGAAGAGACTTGTAAGATCATAGAGTCCAAGCATTCCCCAGCACTGCCAGGTCCCCACTGCCCCGTGTCCCTCACACCACATCTCCACGGCTTGGAAACCCCTCCAGGGATGGGGACTCCACCACTGCCCTGGGCAGCCTGGGCCAAGTCTTGACAATCCTTTAGGGGAACAAATTGTTCCTGAAGTCCAACCTAAACCTCCCTTGGTTCAAGCTGAGGCTGTTTCCTCTTGTTCTGTCTCATATTTTTTGGGAGAGGAGACTGATCCCCCCCACATGGCTTCAACCTCCTTTCAGGGACTTGCAGAGAGTGAGAAGGTCTCCCCTGAGCCTCCTTTTCCCCAGGCTACACAACCCCACTTCCCTCAGCTGCTGCTTGCAAGACTTGTGCCCTTCACCAGCTGTGTTGCCCTTCTGTTACAGATTTGTAGTATCATTAAGGTTGGAATAGACCTCTAAGATCGTCGAAGTCCAGTCATCACCCAACACTATCGTGGCCATTAAACCATGTCCTAAGTGCCACACCTACACGTTTTTTCAGCCCCTCCAGGGATGGGGATTCCACCCCCTCCCTGGGCAGCCTGTTCCCCAGAGTCCTCACCAGCTTTGTTGCCCTCCTCTGGACTCGCCCCACCCCCTCAATGTCTTTCTTATCTTATGGTTCCCAAAACTGACCCCAGACCTCAAGATGTGGCCACCCCAGTGCCAACTCTAGGGGCAAGATCACTTCCATACTCGTGCTGGACACACTATTTCTGACCCAGGCCAGGATGCTGGTGGCCTTCTTGGCCACCCGGGCACAGGGCGGCTCAGGT
>NW_008631712.1:70064-73075 GCF_000691845.1 Merops nubicus
AGGTTCAGCCAGCTGGCCACCAGCACCCCCAGGTCCTTTTCTGCCAGGCACTTTCCAGCCACTCCTCCCCTGGCATGGAGTGTTGCCTGGGGCTGCTGCCACCCGCTGCAGACCTGGCACTCTTGATATGCTCCAGCCCCTGGGTGTCCTGTTTGGAGCAGGGGTATGGTGCTCTCAGGAAGGACCCCACTGACCCCGCAGTGCCCTCCAGGGGGGCTACTGCAGGTCTGCTCAGGTGGCCCACGGGCTCTCGGGAGACCCCCTCCCACCCAAGGAGCCATCCAAATTCAGTCAGCTCCTGCAGGTTCCCAGAGAGCTGGGCTTACGTGGCGTGCCGAGCCACAGTTCAGTCTTAATGGAGTTACTGGGTGAAGTTCATTGCAATGTTTGACCTCCTGTTTGGGAGCCTGATGATGTGTGAAAGCCTCGCTGCCAAGGAGGAGTGATGGTGATGCAATTTTAGGGGCTAATGATTCTGCTGACCTAATGTCCTCCTACAGCTGCTTTCTATTACTGTCGCTTAACTGGGACATGGTAGGCCCAGGGGACTGACTTTATATAATGAGCTAGCTGTGCAATTATGGCAGCTACTGCAGGACACAAGCTAAATCCATCTCATTTTTGCTTCATCATCTATTTTTGTATTCTAGCATAATGTGGACATTCCAAAAAACTCTGAGCTTATTGCTCCTAGGTGAAATGCAGTGGGCTGATGGTGCTGCCGGGCCGCTGTAGGGCAGGGATGCCAAGGGATTGTTTCATCCCTGGCTTTTCAGACTCTCCTCTTGCCTCAGTACTCTAGAGCCTTACAAAATTATTGATACCTGAAAAAACGAATCACCTGAGATATTTGTGTTTATATTCTATTTAATTTCCTCCTTGCTAAGTTAGGAAAGGTAAGCAGAGAGCATTCAGGTAGCTTTTGCCAGAACCCGTGGAAAAGCTATAAGGCTTCAACAGTTTTCTTGAAAATGCTTCATTTGCCTTGAATTTCAGATACAGTTTTTTTGTGGTTGTGTTCTGGATTCTTCATAAACTGTCACTGTCTGAGCAGTATGAAAAGCTACTTTTGGTTAATTTATGGAAATTGCAATAGGTTATAATGCCAGAGTATATGTGGATATTTTCCTAAAGGTATGCAGAAAGTTGGCTTAGGTTTCTTTCTCAAAGGACAGCTAACAAAGTCCATGCATTTTTACTGCATAGAAAAACTTGGTACTTTCTTTGGTCAACACACTATGCGCTGACATTTTCTCTCATTATTAAGAATCATGAGTTTTGCTCCCATTATTAAAGAGGAACTGCTTGAAAAGTTCTGTTTGGTGCAGGTTTCTTTGTAAAAGTGAGTTCAAATTTTCAAGACAAACCCACATCATTTTCAAACTGCTTTGTAACATACACAGATATATAAAGTGTATTTCACCAGCAATATTGCATATGTTAGTTAAGTGTTTGTGGTTTTGTTGACCATTTATTTGCTTATTTAGCAGAGTTGACTCAGATTACCTGTTGTGGTTTGAGGCTTGGAATGGGGGCGTGACCTTCCAGCAACTGGGAGGACCCCGGGTAGGGGTGAACCATTGTATTCCCTCCCCTTCCCACACACACGCTGATAAGAGGCAGGGAGTGGGTGCTAATTTCACTCCTGCCTTGGAGCTCAGAGAGGAAAGTTGTCCTTTCACTCCGTGGGACCCTGGAACCATTTCTGAGGGTTTTGTATATTTTACTTTTTGTATTTTTCCCCTAATATTTGTATATATTCTTTTCCTTACCTCCCTTTTTCGTTTTCTGTTCCTTGTTAAACAATATACTTCATTTTTTTTTCCATAGTGTCTCTCTCTCTCTCTCGGGGTGGAGGGGAGAGGCAAGTACATAGTTCTGTTCTGTGTGGGTCCTGCCCTGAACCCCTTTTTACATGGAACCAGGACATTACCCTACAGAAATAATAATAATAAAAAAAGATATGACTGAGGTGTCATACATGGAGTGAATTATCCATAACTCCACATTTTGCATACTGATTCATACAGAAAATTTAGTTGAAAGATGTTAAACAGTTAGCTAGTATTAACTGACCATCACTAATACGATTAGGAAGTAGTTAAGGGCAAATATATTTTTCACAAGCTGCTAAAATCATTGCCCGTATACTTCCTGAGTTTCCATAAATTTGGAGTAATCTAATGCTGTTGTCCATAGCAGTAAGTAAACTGAGCAAAACTTAATTAAAGATACATATCTATGAAATATGAGCCTTGATTCCACCTCTTCTCCATTCAGTGTATTCCTTCCATGTACGTCTTTAATATATTGGCTATTTTAATGGGCAGTCATGTGTGACAGCCATAGATATTGCCTTTAGAGTTTTGGAAGACCCGGGGAGCTGGCCCTGCAGTATATTCAAGGAACTTCTCAAATGAACTTTCAGGATCAAGTGCTGAAGAAGACCGTTTTACCCACACAGGTACTGTTTTAAGTCAAGTGATTTCCCTGTCCAGTTTGGTGTATACCCACACAATGGTTTATTCAAGCAGAATAATTATCAGGGGACAAGGAGAGACTGTGGAGTCATAGGAAAGGGCAGGAGGAAAATGAGATAGCTGCTTGCTGCAGCAAAGTTACTTTACAATAACCTAAAATATCTGTGGGACTGTGACCCGGAAGACAACACAGCCATGAGCTGACTGGCTTCAGTACTGAGTAGTTCACTTCAGAACCAAAATCCAAGGGAACTAATGAGCCTTAATTAAGGTACTGAGCAGCCTCCCTTGTCCACGACCCAGCTAAGTTTATGAGGTTATGCACTTCTGTATTTGTATGTGTGTAAGCACATGTATTTCATTAGCTGCCTTAACCTACAGATGACTTTTTAAAGATTAAACTTAAACTTTTAAAAATATAGTTGTTTATTTTCATTGCCCAATAGTCCATCTGAGACTACACCAAAATTTCTCTTTTCTAAAGTTTCACTTTGGCCAGCTTGCCAACTACTGTGAAGGGCAAGAGGTGCT
>NW_008631712.1:73095-134346 GCF_000691845.1 Merops nubicus
AAAAAAACAAAAAATACCCATGACTTTAATTAACAAAAAATAATGTCTTATTTTAGAGCTTTATCTGAGCATTAATCAATACAAGGCTAAGAACACAAATGGGAAAAAAAAAAACCAAAACACCCTACAGGAGTTAACACTTCTGGATCAAGTTCCACTTTCCTGCTACTCGGCCACTTTTTGGACCATCAACATTTAGATTTCTAACTGGACATGCAAGTTTTCTTGGTAGTCTGAGGAATGTGAATGTAAAAGTGCATCTTACTTCACTTTTCAGGATTAATTTTAGAAAGCAAGAAGGAGGTAAATGAAAAGTAATGAATCATAACTGACTTAGCAAGAAGGTGGTATCTCCTGTGTGCATATTTTGTATGCTTATGATAGCGATATTTAAATGTGTTAAAAGAACAGTTTAGATTTATAGCTCTATTTATCATGATCACTAAATTGAGTTAGATCCATTAAATTTTCACATTTCATAGGCGTAGTGCTTTAGGAAGTGAAGCATTCCAATATGGTTTGGCTTATTTTTTTCTAATTCTCTCAACACTTGAAGTGTCAGAGGTTACACTGTGATACACTAAAGGGGCAGGCTTGTTGGTTGGTTTGTATTTTTTTTCCTATTTTCTCTGTTCCACTGCTGTTGTTTATCACAGTGAACCAGCAATATTGCAGGTAATTGTTCACATAATGGAACACAGAGGTAGTGAAGAATACTCAGCATAAGGCTGGTTTCTTCTCATACCTGTCACAAAATAGCTCCAACAGCTCAAATTTGGTTCTGTGGCATGGACTGTGACTCACAACCAGAAATACGTTCTGAATCCTGAGGAGCCAGATGAAGGACTGCTCCAAGCAAAGGAAAAAGGGGAAAAGCCAACAGACAATCAATCTTACAGGTGTCTCAACCCACCAGTGAATGCAGAAATTAAAAAAAGGTTTCAGCATTGTGATCATCAAATTGTAATTTGTAAAACTGCCTAAGCTCAGTCAGACAAACCTTTAAAAGTAACATTTCCTATTAGTTTAGAGAAATGCCAAGCCAATCACAAAGCCTTGTCAAATTTCTACCCTTGACCCCCTTGTCAGTGTAAATCTTAATGAATTATCTTGTAGGTAGGTTTACTGAGTAGTTTCAGGACTACTTAAACAGTGCAGTGTTGGTTAACAATGAGAGTGAGTGACACAATCTCTTCCAGAATTGTTTGCTGCTCATGCATTTTATGTCCAAGAAATGAAACGTTGTCTCTAAAAAGAAAGGTGACTTGACTCTGTGTCTCCTGCTTTCTCAGTTCTCAGAGCAGAGTGTGAATGAGGCATGACCTGAGCATTCTGCTGTAGGTTCCACTCATTGCTACACAAACACTCCATCATACTGTAGAATTTGAATGAAATTCATGTGTGTCTCCTAACAGCCCTGCAAAAACATGAGAGGTGGCTTACAGACATCAAAAGTGGTATTCTAATAAAACTGCTTTCTAGAATATCTGTCTGTTGAAGGAAACAGCTCTTAGGTCAGTGGTGGAAGAACTAAAACCATTTCCAACTTGTCATTGACAATTCCAATCTTGTCAGTTTTTTTCCTCTAGGTTTGTATATTTTTTTTTTTAATTCTCAAAATCCTCTTTTCCCAATACTCTAAAAAAGTTTCTGAAGCCCAAAGAACAGGAGATAGTTTTCCTAGAGCTGACCGTAAATGTTTATTTGCAGCATTTTTGGGTTTCTTTAATCCTGCTTTGGAAATGGCGATGTTCACAGTCAAACACAGAGAAGATGCTCAGTGGACCTTTGGCTGCAGCTCTTGCAGTGAGCGTTCTGTTAACACAATGTTTGTGCCTTGTGTGAGTCTGAAACACAATGAGCTAAACATGAGCAGGAGGCGAAGGACTTCCACGTGTGTTCTTTCCTGGGCTGGAATCGAAATAACTCCTCCCTCATTCCATAGGAACCGAGAAAGTGGGAAATATATTGAAGGTGAAAACTGTGTTCTTTAAGATGTACAGGATTCAGGGTGATGGGGGAAGCTGAAAAAATAAAGAAGAAAGTTTCTTCTTGAGAAAAATGGTAACACAGAGAAAGGTCTTCACATGTGGGTATGAGGCAGTTCAGTGAAGTGGTTACTGACTTGCAGGCAAGTGATACATGGGAATCCTGGCTCATGTGTCCCTTTCCATTTTTTCCTGCTTCCTTGCCTTTGAGCTTTTCCATAGAGAGTTTTGTATATTTTTAATACAGAAATTACATTAAGTGAGCTTTCCAGTTTTATGTTTTAGGAGCCTTCTTCATTCAAGAAGGTTTCCTTTGTTTCTTTGCGGTAGCATGCTGGCTTGAGATACAGGACAAAGAGCGGCTATTTGAATACTCATTTAGAAGGGCAAATGCTGCCCTTTTAATTAATTCTGGAGAGTAGGAACTATGCACCTTAAGGTAAGACCTTTCTAAATGCTAACAACTGTAAACATAGTTTAAAAACCTGTTTACTCTATTTGCAGTGTTATCACTGTACCTACATTTTTATCAGGATTAATGGGATTACTTGGGTAGAATGGGAAGTTCTGAATTGATTGCAACTTTCAGGAGTAGCATTTTTAAGCCATTTTTAAGGATGTTTTCTGTCAGTCATGTATAGCTTTCCAGCACAAGAAGAATAAATTGCATCTTCCCTGAGAAAGTGACATAAACCCATGGTTTTTTTATGTCACGGAGGGATTATTGTGAGAAAGACAGGAATCCCTCACCCAAGCTGTGATTTCTCTTTATGAAATTGGTGCATTTTGGACTAGTACAGAAAATGTCAGAGGCAGTAAAAGGATGTCATACTTCATACAAATCATCAGTAAGAGCAATAAGCTATTGCAGGTGGGATGACCCACAAAGGAGGCCAGCCTGCTAAAGCAGGATCCACTAGTTGTGACAGGCACATTGTCTACACCCCAATTTTTGCTCTCTGCTCCTCCCCTTGGCTGGTTCCCACTCCCCCCTTCTGTAATAATTAGCTGATTATTGAGACATGATTATAAGTACTTCCTTACTCAGGGTTGCCCAGGATGAGGATGAATAAATTGCTTTTGTGTCTCGGGTGACTTGGCTACAGCTCTCAGTGGGCGCTCTGCTTGGGGTGGCTGATACCCAGCAATACCTTCTCTGAGGATTTAATTGAGCAATCACACTCTGACAGACAGACAGAGATTTTCTGTGAAAGCCTACAGCAGAGAATGTCTTCCAAACTGCTATTCTTTGTTGAACACATTATACCACTCTTGTGTCTTCATTCACTGACTTCTCAAACGTGAGAGGTGATACAGCTGCTGGTCTAGAAATTACAGGTTTCAGGAACTGGAGGAGGGAGGGTAGGGCTGGAGGGGAGGAGGAAATCAGTCATACAAACAGAACAACGATCCACTGCATTAGGATGCATAAGCTTAAGTGAAAATCTGCTAAAAATTTTAGATGATTGTCAGGTCTTTCCAGACTGACAACAGTCAGCTCATTAATTTCACAAGTGTTATTTGACCTCTGATATTAAATTAATGTGTTTTACTGTTTATTAATTAAACGTTAGCTTGAGGAATGTCATTATTTTAATAGAAACACTCCATCTCTGCCTCCCTTTCTATAGTGATGAGCAGTATACTGTTAAAGACCATAGTCCCTCTGGTATGAGGATCACTTTACAGAGTTTTCAGCACTATCTCAGGGTATGTTCATACCCCTGTGTCCAGCTTGGGTACAGTACAGTTTTTTTCAGCCATATAGCTAGGGCTGGTGAAACAGTCACTAACATAACACTGGTGTGACAGCCCCATAACCTGCCCTGTTGTACAGGTGTCAGCAGGGCACTGCATTGCTCAAAATAATGTTTTCCTTAGCACTGGCACTGTATTGATTTATTTATCATTGCATCTGATAATTTTTCATTTCTTTGCATAATAATATGCTAATGAAATGTGATAAAAATGTAAAGCTGGGAAGACTTGGTAATGGAGTAGATCTTGGTATGTTACTGAGGAAGAGATGAATGATCTAGCAGACTGAAATAAAGGAAGTGAATTAATGTTAGTAATACCAAGTAAAATGTTGTGCTTCTTGGAACTAACTGGGATTCAACTGCTGAACAGGGATTTATCAGATAATAACTTGGAGAAGATAGATATGGGCATAATACACCCAGAGGTCCAGTTGGCCACTGGGTTAGTATAAAGTAAGAGGAGAAATACAGTCTTTGGAAATATACATTGAATTATTAAAATAGAAGAGTATTTAATTATATTGGAAGGTATTAGTGAGTCCCTTTTTGGAATAGTTAAATTGTTCAGTTATGTTCACTTTACCTCTGAAAGAAGGTTTAGAGCAGGACTTAGGAGAGCTTCAGGAACCTCCTCTCCAGAGCCTTGTGTTAAGCTAGGTTTTGGATATATCCTCTAAAATGTATGTTTTTAGTCACTTGCCTCCAGGAAAGATGCAATTATATTGTGATAAGTAGAGTGTAAGTCTACAGGGTTTATTGGTAGAAAGACCTTCTTGTGAGGGAACACTAAGAGAGTGAGATGTTAATCCTAATGGAATGATAGCAGAGAATGGATGTGTTATGTAGGGTTTGTGTTGAAAGGGAAAAATAACTGCTAACACTGAAGAATCTTGATAAAGAGGAATAAGAAAGAAAAAGGTGATAGGTTTCTTGCAAATAAATATTAGTTAAATAAGATAAGGTCTGCTTCTGCGAGGAAAATTCTTCAAGAGCCTTCAAAAATCCTGTTAGTGACAAAGGGTACACATTTCAAATGGAGCTGAATCTACTTTTGAACTGGGTTAAATTAAATAACTGTTTATGATGGCACATACCTTGTTGTGATGTGACAGGAGTTCATTTGCATTCCTAAATTCCTTCAGAATCACATTTGATGAATGCACAGATGTCATCCATTGAACAGCAGCTCTGTGTGCAAATTGTCTTTTTTTGCTCTACAGGCTGAGCCCCATTCACTAAACTCTGTGCTCTCCCTGCCCTCCCCACAAACTGAGTCATGGTCAGTCAGCCACTCTCCAGCTCCTAAAAGCTGGGGAGAGTTGGTGAAAAGTGTTCATTAACACCAATATAAAGATCTAGACTCATGTGGACAGAATTCTAGCTAGGGGACAGTCTTAAATTTGTGAGGAGATTATTAAGGGTTTTTCAACCTGGTAAAGTGGTGACAGTATTGTGACGTATTTCTAACAAAGTTTTTTTGTTTCACAAACAGTTTAACAGCCTTTGTAGTCCAATAACAATTTATTAATTTGCTATGTGTGTTTTGAGCTTTAATATTAAAGTATATCTGTGTCTATTTAAAGTGTTTGAGTTAAAATTACTTTTAAAGGTTACAGTTACATCTGTATTGCCTGGACTGAATTTTGTGCAAACAGTTGGCTTAGTTATGGTTAGGGCTTGGTGTCTAAAGCTAGAGAGATGCAAATTTCCATTGAATTCCTGGATTGTCAGAGAGAACTAGTTGCTGCTGTTCCATGGCTGCTGGAGATGTACATTTGTGCAAGTGCAGCGTGGGCTGCTGTAAGGCAGCACTGGAACAGGGCCCTTGCAGCTCCCACAGAGCCCCTTGCACCTCATTAGTGCCGAAATCTTGGCACCTGCACCCCATGCAGGACATCACCAGTGAGAATCAGCTGGCAAACCTTGCTTTGTCACACTTGACATGGAATGAGTGCTTCAAATTCTCTGTTGCTTCTAGCACCAGGACACTAAGCTGACTTTTCAGAGCATACCCTGGTGAGTGTCTTGGTGTGTTAGACTTGCTTACAGCCGGATTACTCATTTCTGTTCAGAAACTAAAATTAGTAAAGACAGAAAAATATTTTTCCAGTTGTGCTTTGATGTTTCCTGAATACTTTCCCAGTATTCCTGAATATTACTGTACTCCTAGTTGATACCTGTTCTTGCCTCCTGGTGTGTGTGAGGTGAATAGTCTTCTCACGGTGTGAAAGACAGTTCTCTTCAGTTCCATTCCCTCAAGCAACAACAACCAATTGATGTCAGTTATCTCAAAAGCAAATTAATCCTGCTCCTGTTCTGTTGAATCAATACCAATGCATTTTTCCTGTAATTTTCAGGTCTTGACGACACTGTCTGCCAGCAAAGCTGAGGTAGGAAATCCTGTCTTCTGGTGGAATGTTAAATAGCTGCCTGTGCTTTTGATAGTGGGTGGAGCTTTCTTACAGTTTTGGGGTGAAAACGTAAGGGCTTTCACTATGGCATTTGTGCTGCTTCTAGTGTTTATTGAGCCCATCTTTGGAATTCTTGCCTTGATATAACAGTGTTTAAGGTGTTTCCCTCCTGGGAAAGTTTTATCTTCACCTAGGTCCTTCTGGAGATTTCCATGGCATTGGCACTGCATAGTTCAGAGCACTGGGGACCACGTGTTATAATTCCCACCAATGGAAGGTGGCTATCTGAGCCTTTCCCTGTGCCCTTCAATTTTTCTGCTATGCTTCCATAAAGAAGGCATTGTATCTGCTCCAGAGTCAGTTCTGGTGGTTGGCATGCATTCCTTCCAATTCCTTATCTCACTTGTCTCACTTGTCTCGAACCATATTACAGGAGCTGTTTGGCCAGGCTGGGACATGAGAGAGAAGTTTAGTTTTATGACTGAATGCTACTAGCTGAATTCTTGTTAAATTCTGGAATGACATGAACTATTTTGTATATTGCCTATAGTTCATACTGATCATTTTAGATTTGCATTTGTTTTGCCAGTTTTTCTATTCATATGTAGTACTTTAACTGCTCTAAATGGGTCTAACAGTATTCTTGAAGGTGAAAATGTTATGATTATTGGAGTATATTTTGAATAACTGATTGCTAAAGCAAAACCAGCAGTCCTTTGTGACCACTAATGTGTGTTATACTGCATTTGTCTCTTTTGAACACTGCTGTTGAATAAGTCACTGCACTTTTATTAACTGACAGATATTTTTATTCACTGCACAGTTACTGACTCATTTAAATGTAATGTCAATTGGAAGCTAGGAGTGTTTCTATATAAAACAGGTTTTGGACTCACAGTGGGGAATTTGTGATGTACTCTAAAGCTAATGTTTAACTATGACAAAAAGTCTAGGTGACTCTAACTGCTGTAGTCAGATAAATTTTTCATATGAACCTTTGGTAAATTAAATTGCATTATTAAAGAGAATAGATGTCAAGCACCCAACAAGATAAACCGTACCAGTTACTTTAAAGAACAAGGACTCAAGTTCACTTGCATACTGTCAAAGAGTTTTGGGAGTAGGATTTGTAACTGTTTTTTTACTGTTCTGCTATTTCAAATGCCTGTTGCTTGTGTGTCAATGGAGTCCAATAGCAAGTTGCCACCTTCAGTTTCTTGTTTTGCAACGGGATTTTTGTGGCTGAGGTTTGTCATTGTACAGGTACTACTACCAATTTTGGTCCCTTATAAAATCTGTTTTCTCATTTATTTGTACAATGTTCCCATTTACTCTTTTCTGTAGTGTGTGTAAAATTCTAGAAATATTACAAGTTTCTGAGTTGGTCAGTTGTGTTGCTTTAGTAGTACTTTTACTATCTGAAAACTTTTAAGAGAGTTAACACATTTCATTGTTCTTTAACAAAGCTTATCAACTGGACCTAGTGCTCAGCCCATAGGACAGCTGACTTCTATATGTTAAGAGGGTACCATTAGATGCTCCTCCCATTTTTGAGAGTACTCAGAAGAAATGCCCAAATTTCCCCAATACAGGGAAAATCCTAATTGAAAGCAAAGGATAATTAATTGCTTCCCTGAATCAGGGCAGTAGGAATGTTTGTAAATGGTCCTGCTGCATTCAGCGGACTAAAAGCTAAGAAAGAATAAATAGCATGCAGAACTAGTTGCTGAGTTTTTGAATTAGAGATGATTTTCAGCTTGAGGGAGATGACTCCTCTGACATAGTGGCAAACTTCCAAAGATTTCTTCCTGGGCTTTACGTAGTGCACTGTACCTTAGACATAACACAGTACAGTTTTGGTGTGTTTTGAGGCTAGCACACCTTAAATACCTGTGTTTGTATGGATGACATACAGGACAGTTTCTTAAGTTTGAGAATAGTGACCTCATGTTTTGCCTGATGGTTTTGGGTTTGGATTCTTGGGTTTTTTTTTTGTTCTTTGGTCTTCATGAACAGTTCTAAGAAAGGTATAAGCCCAAATCACCTTGGTCCGACTCACCTTTGTGTCATATCTCATTTGAGCTCCTCAGTTCTTTGCTGCCGTATAGTGCTTGTGTGGCAGAATCTCATCTGCTTTTGAAAGGAAAAAAGTACCTATGTTTGCTTTCTAAAAATCTTTTATTAGAACTGCTATTTGTTTGTTCTTGAACTGTTGAACCAAGTAGTCTTGAAATTTATTCCTCTTTTTATTCTCAGTTGACATAGTTGTGTTCTCTTACTGAATTTTGTATGAAATCTGAGTGAAGTTTTAACATGTTTGTACTACTATTGAATGTTTTAGGAAGATACAAACAAGTTGTTTTTGTTTTTGTTTTCAAATACTGGTTGCCACACACCAACTGTAGAGAAACAAGTACATCTAAAGGAAGCTGTCAAGTAATCCAAAGACCTTTCTCTCATCTTTTAACACAAAAGGACAACAAATAGTGACAGAGTCAAAGCTGTAGGCAGCAAAGCCTTCCATGAATAATTGCCAGGTCTGCCTACACTGTGTCTTTTAGTGTCATAATCTTGTAAATATGCAAGGTAAAAGCATTTTAAAAAAAGGATAACTTGTGCACAGTCAAATTTGAAAATTTCAATCACAAATTACTCTGGTCTCTTGCACGTAAAACCACGTAACAGTTCATGTTCATGTCAGTACAAAATGGGCCTGAGAACAGTCTCCAATACAGCTATAGCTGTATAAGCTGCCATAATGTACAAAATACTTTCTTTTAAAATTTTGTTGTCATTCCCTGGAGCAATACAGTTTGAGGAATGACCTTTTTCAGGTCTCTTGACTTTATCTAATATAGGTATATGGCAGTCTTGTCCTTTTATTGCTTTCTTGAATATACATTTGTTCCTTCCTAAAGACATCTCATTCAGTAAACCATGTGACTTTTTCCAGAGTGTCCTTCTTTCTAATTAGCTGTTAGTATGAATCATCTTTATGGTGGGGAAAGTATAATTTCATCTCTCTGAAGCAAAAGTTGTTACCAAAATAGAGAAGAGAAAGCTGCTTATGATTCCTGTTTTCTTCCCCATTTGAGTAAATGATACAGTGAAGTTCAAGGCTGCCTTCTTGTGAGATGTTAGATGTCATGCCTGATTGAAATACAAGTTTAGTGTAACTGTGAGAGCTCTCTGCCTGCTTTTATGTGAGGAATGTCAAGGCAGCCTTTTCCTTCCTCTCATAAAGAAAGGGCTGCCCATATGTCTCAATAAAACTGGAAATCACAATCAGCTCAAAGCCAAAGAAGTTATTAAATCAGAGTTTAAGGAGAACCTCAGAATAGTAAGCAGAACATGGCTCTAATGATAACAAAACTGTGACTGTTTTATACCACAATCCATAAGGTCCTTGATGATCAGGAAATGTCATTGTTACGTCCCCCACTTCCCTCCCATGGAAGGAATAGGTCAGGCTGGTGAGCAGCATGTTTCTGAAAAGGCCAATAAATGTATGACTCTTCAGTCGCCCTTTTGCTGCTCTGTGTGCGAGGTGGAGAGTGGAGGCTCTGACAGAAGGGACAATTGTTTCATTTATTGTTTTTTTTGTTTAAAAAATATTTCTGAAGAAACGGGTACAGTGGTGGTGCTGTGGAAATACATTTGCATGATTGATGTGCGAGATGCATATGCAAGGTGTCTTCAGCAGATAGGGTCTGAAAGCCATTCAGAGCCTTTGTGCTTGCTGATATTATTGTCTGTTTGCATTACACTAATGCCTAGAGGCCCCAGCTGGAATCCTGGTCTTTCAGGTTGTGTACAGGCATGTGTTACACAGTATTTCAAAGGTCTTAAACGCTTACATAGATACTTTTTTTTTTCCTATCTTTTTTTTTTCCTAGCTTTAATGCCAAAGTGAACTAATTCATTCCTGAGAAGCAGTCAGCCAAAGAGAGTGAGTAAACAGATAGCAGAACTTCCTAAAACAATATGCAGCTACCAATATTGTTCTGCTATTACTGTTTTCCTGGTTTGTGGTGTGCTCTGGTCTGAGTAGACTTATTTACTTATTATACTTTTTGCTAGTATAGGAGTAGTTTTAAATCCTGTTGGTTGCTTGATTTATTTCTATAGGAAAACTGATAGCAGTGGAAACTTTACTTGGGGGGAAACACGAATGTTTGGTTGGGTGCTCTTAGGATAAATGGCAGGTGTTGTATTAAAAATCCATGGTAGATTAAAAACATGTCATTCAGTCTTTGTAGCCTCTGTGTCCTACTTTATTCTCCAAAGCACACTTAGCATGCAGGGGCCTGTTCTGCCATCACTCCGGGGTAAGTACGTGCTCAGGACAGAAGACATTTCCATTTCTATTTTCAGATTGTTTTTTCAGAATGGATGAATGGATTATAGCTTCTCCCTTTTCTGATGCATCAATACTTTGCATCCGCCGAGACATTTGATTGAACCTATGCATTGTTAATCCTGTTCAGCTGTATATTCCCACTTGCCTAACAAGGGAGTGAGGCACTGAGCGATCAATCATGATGGCTAACGAAGAATTTGCTATTAGTACTTTCATATCTTCATAGCTAACTTATTTAGTGAAAGAAAATATTTGCATTTTAAAGAGCAGCAGCAATTCTTATGTAAGGGTAGCCTGTTGCTTTCTGTATAGTCAGAATAATGACTATTTTAAGGAATTTGCCATCTCTGTAGCAGGACTTTAGAATTTATCAAGAGAATAATTTTTACAGTAAGATGGTGCTTTTTGCTTGATCTGTTGAAATCTCTTCAAATTTAACTGAGTCATAAGCTGTCACAAATTAGGTATCCAGGTATCACTAGTTGAAGAAGTATAATTGCAACAAATTGATAATTGTTTATTATATTATTACTAAAATATACATAATTTTACGTGTAATGGCAGTATTATGTGTCAAAATATTTTTTACTTGTCAAGCTTTTAGAACGGAACAGTTACAACTGTGCAGAACTTATTTTTGTGTTTACAGCTGATTTCCACAGACAAGTATTTTACAAGCATATAAGCTGAGTAAGGGTCTGAACTCCCACTGCTGGGTGTCTGTGGGTAATTCAGTGTCAAACATAAATCCTGCTGAGCACCTACTTGTGTCTTCAGATCCCTAATAAAGCCTTGATTGTCGGTGACGGGAACTCCCAGCTGTAGCAATTATCTTGACAAGTTAATATGGACATTCCAAATGTGGCAGAAAAGAAATTCATAGCAGTGCACGCCTGGTAGGTGACCTTTGAACGTGATTTGAGTGCATCCCTCTCTGAACACTTGAAATACCTGCTGCCTTCATTAGGACTTGCCAGATTCCCCTCCAACTTTTATTACCAAGGGCAGAATCCTGACTGCCTTTTATAGTTTTGATGTTTAACCACATCAGTTACATATATATACAGAAGAACTGTACAAAATTGATGGGAAGGAATTATAGAAAGTTTTAATCCATTTTTAACTTGAGTATGAATTTATAGGACCATTCTCCTTCAATATGAAATCCTCTACAGTAATTTTAAGCTGTGCAGTGTGAGAGACAGTCTTGCTGTGGCTGCTACTCTAAAACCTAATTTGCTGCATAAAATATGAGAGCTATAGTGAAATATGAGCCTGGAGAGCAACTCTTTTGATCTTGAGTAGTCAAAAGGTTGGCATGTATAATGCTATGAAAATAAATGATGTCAAATCTGTAGGATATAATTTATGGTTTGTGGACTACTTTACTCATAGAGACAGAAGCTTCTGCTGTTGAAAAGCAAATAGTTCAACAAAAGATAATGAAGGGAGATGACAAACTTTCATAAACCCCCCAAAATATTGAATCATGCAATATATCAGTTTAGACATAGGCAGTTGACTACTGATTATGTATTATTAAAAAGAACATTTATTAAATAAGTGATTGGAACTTTAGCCTTCACTTTGTATTTCTTTACATAAGTACTAGACACTAGCTGTCATCTAGTTTGGCAAAGACTTGGTCATATAAATTGTCTTTACTCAGTTCCAGTGACAGAAGCTTGGGTCTTGTAAGCTGTTAAAAATGGCCTTTGTTCAGCTGTCCCAGTACAGTCTGAAGGTTCATCCAAGTGCTTCATCGTGCTCCTAGGAAAGGGATTGCAAAACAAGATCGTAATATTTGTTGATTAAAAAACTGATCACTATACCATGCAGAGTCTTATGTGTGTTCAAACTAGGTGTTTTGTTTTGTTTTGTTTTTCATGTACATGAAAAGTGGTCCATGGACTAAGTCAGTTGACAAAGTTTGCTTCAGTTAAAGATGTACAGTCTCTCATAATGTCTCTATCTCTGGAAACAGTGTTTTAACTGTTTATTTAGAATATTTTTATTTTTAGAGCCTATATCTTTCTTGTGAGGTCTGCTGTAAGCTTTCCTAGGCTTCTCTTTTGTCCTTTTGTTCCTCAAATGCTGTTTAGTCCCTTTGGTCAGGACTCTAAAGCCCTTTGACATAAGTCAGGCTTTTTGCTCAGACTGAGATTTCATTGTGCTTTGGAGAGAGTGTTCTGAACAGGGAAGTGTTCTCATCCTGATCTACACAGCTTCTGACAAGGCTGTTTAGATTCATACAGACCAGTAAGTCTGAAACTGAAATTTTCCTGCAAGGATCTAGAGAGACAGCTCCCCCCAACACCCCCAGTCTCTTTGGACAGGATGCCTACAGAGGTTTCTGAAGATAATTAGATCTAATAAAATAATGACAACTGTGTACCATCATGTGTGCCTTCTCTCTGTGTGTATACACCCCACCCCCATTTTTGTGACTATATGGCTGCAGAATATGTTTTTGTTTATGTGCATCAGCAATTTGATGGCAAGAGAAATAAATATAAGCCAGTGTCACTAAAGGCTTAGTATTGACTTGAAAGTGCCCTGTGTTCATTGTATCTTTTTTTTAGTTTACTTCTGTGTCTTCTTGCTAAATGTTGTTCATTTTCACTGGCTCTAAGAGAATCTTAACATGTTTTGATGAGGATTTTAAAGATGGTTTATTAATCACACTTTTCTCAGTCCTTTTTGTTGTGAATTTCAAAAGTACCATACTGTCAGAACAGTAGAAATCCCATATTGATCTTGATGATTAAATTGGCCAAAGGCAACTTGATTTCTAAGGGAAAACCTAATATTCTCAAAGCCTGGATGTCTCCTAAATATTTATAGGCTGCAGAAGTTGATCAAGTACCTTTGTTCTCTGATTATTACAGCGAATGGAGACACTTAGTTCAGATTCTCATCATATTAATGTCATGTAGTAATATATAAATTTGTGTGTATGTGTTTTCAATCCCGTGAATATGCAGAGGAAACTTTTTTTTCTGTCTTGGCAAGGCAAGAAGATAAATAGGTGAAAATGTGTATGTGTTTGAGCGATAAAGTTGGTTTAATGATTGTTGGGGAAAAATTTCCTGTGGTACATACAGCAGTGACTTGATTGAACAGGACAGAATCATGCAGTTCAATTAATGTGCAAATATGTGTTCACTGAACTTTCATTCCGTTTATCACATGGACATGGAAATAGGGTCATTTTTTATCTCTATATTATGTATATGACATCTTAGTTGCTTCTTGCTTGTTGCTATGGGAAAAATAGCAATGTGGCACACCACAGGCAAAAAGAATTGGAGATAAATTCCTCAGCTGTCACAAACATCTTTAAGTAGATCTTTGTTTGAAGATAAACCTCTTCCTTCTGCAAGGATTAACATTAAGAAGGTTTTTGCATGCTCTTTCCTTTAAAATTGTATGCATCTCTCAGGCATATGCTGTGAAAAATCATTGGCAACAATTGTCACATTGATGAAGTACATAGCAAAGAAAGTGTAATCACAGGAAAAACTCAAAAAGAAGTTTTAGCTGAAAATACACTAGTAATCACCATTGGTTATTTAAAATAAGAAGCCACTTATGTCAAAGTAAGTTTTTTCCTGATGTTTCTGAAGATTTTCTTCCATCCTCAGACCAGTGAAAGTTGTTTGGGGATGTTCTCTTTCTTTTGACTAGTTATTCTAAATCAGTTTATCAAGAGTAAAATTGGTTATTCGGTTTCTACACTGAAACCTACACTGGAAATTCTGTTATTGAAAAGTATAGTGAATATTTCTTTTTTGCTTTTGTTTTATTTCTATAATTGGAAAAGTGTTTTATCTTGATAGTGAAGAGAAATATTTCATAACAGCAGGGGAAAAAAATGGAATTTCAGAGGTACAATGTAAAATAATGTGATAAAACAATATTTTCCTAGGTACCTATAAGAATGTAGAAATGTGGGTAAAATGTTCATTATTCTTTCATTGACAGTCTAGAGTAAAGCTCTTTTTGGCTGACATGGGCAGCTCTATAAATTAAAGACTAGCTGAATTCCACGTGGAACTTGTAATCTGTGCAGGCAAAGCTTATAACCTTTAAACAAACCACAGGCCAAGTTCTCTGCCATGTAAATTGGCAGAGCTTCATAAACTTCGATGGAGCTGTGCCTTAATGGAGCTGTGCCAGTTTTTAAGAGTAGTGAATGTGTTCTTAATTTAGGTAGAAGGCAGCAAAAGTTTAGAAATATTAAAAAAGTCTAAATTGTTCATGATCAGTCCCTACTCCTCACTGTTAAACAGGAAGGAGTCCCACTGGCTTAGGGACTGCAATATCTAGTCAAAAGAGAGAGCTTTTCAGCAGTTATTTAATTTAACAACTTAATGCTTAAGTTATTGTGATAGGATGAATCACTGCAAGGTAGCCCACTCTGGTTTTGGTCTTTTCCTCAGTCAGCTAGTTTTCTACCTAAAAGCTGGTAAGAAAGAGCTTTCATTCTGAAACACAGCTAAGCACCTATCAATGTGCTGCAGTTAACTTGGGCTGACACCTGTTAAAGTATTAAATGTGATCCCTTCTCTCATTTACTAGCTGTGGTTAATATAATGTAGTGGTGCCTTCTGGGTGCTTGTGCAAATACAAACAGTACCAGTGTAGCCTTTTTCTTTATATGGATAAAAGTCTATTAATATTGGTAGTAAGGCAGTACTTGGTGATAAGCAAAGAAATGAGCCTGTCCTGTTGAGGCTCTGAGCAACCTGACCTCGTTGGAGATGTCCCTGCTTATTACAGGGGGGGTTGGACTAGATGACCTTTAGAGGTCCCTTCCAACTTCTCCATACATTCTATGATTCTATGGTTCATTCTAGCAGTGAAAGAATAAGTCATATTTTACAAAGGCATTAGACTAGTGGCACTAAAGTGACTGTATAAGGTGTTATTAAAACCTGTCTGATGTAAAAGTGCAGAAAGGACTGTGTTTCTTATTAAGCCTTGTCCTGCTAGTTAACATTATGCACAAAATGGACAAAACGGATATTCTGGCAAAAGTTTTTGAACAAAATACAAGTAGTTTGGAGAAAAATAAGGCACTGAAGTTCAAAATTAACCAGTATAAGGAGTTACAGAGTATTGTGGTTTTATGTTTAGGGGAAATAATGGGTTTGTAAAAAACAGACTTTATATAAGTTAATTCCCAAGTAAATCAATTATGAGCTAAGCAGCATTTTGTTTTGGGACTTCTTTTCTTCACTAGGAGGCTTTGGAAAGGGACTGCTGACAATTCCTTTTTTGTTGTTGTTGACTGAAGTGTTAAATTAAAATGGTTTGCTTTCCCATTCATGTTTGCCTAGACAATGTCTATGTTTCCTATACTCCAGTAAAAACAGAGGGTTTGAGGTGATTAAAACTGGAATGGTGTTTGGAGGAAAGCTTATATTGCTGCAAAAGAGGCAAAGGGAAAAAAAGTGGTTTTCTCTGTCTCCTGCTTTTCCTAAGGTATGGTACTGGGGAAATGAACTGTAGTAGCTGCATTGGTGTGCAGGTACCTGGGGTGTATCTGTATCAGGGAGAACAGGAGAGAGAAAGCCCTGCCCAGTCTTACAAAGGGGAAGAAAACAGATAAGCAGGCTCAGGAGAGAGACTGCCATGTCGTGGAGGAAGGTGGGGTAGCTGAGCAGGTACTAGGTGAAGTACACTCCCTTCTCCTCTTCAGCAGTGACAGCTCTGAAGAAGGATCAACAAGGCATAGGCAAAAAATTTCCTCTTCTACTCCTTCAATCTTGAGTTTTCTCATGTGACATGATTAAAATATTTCTGTGGTGGGTGAAGCAACTGTGTGCTGTGGGATACAGAGGAAGATCTGCACCTTTCACCTCACAAAAGGGCAAGTGAGAGAGGGCAGCCCAGGCTCTGTATTGCCTTGCTCAGGTACGTTTTCCTCCCGAGCAATTCTACATCTCTTTGCCATTGAAACAGGAGTCCAGGTTCTGGGCTGATACAGAGTTCCTAACTACCTGTAGCTGGAAAGTGGTTTATTCACACTATGATGAATTATTCACATATGAGGGATTATTTGCAGAAAGACTGAAGTGTTTTCCTAACCAAAGGTACTGTCTGTTTGATTGGGAGTTTATGATTATGAGTCTAGGCTGTTCAGACTCATATTTACATGGTTTCCATAACAGAACAGACTAACTCACAGCAGTTGGTTTGAAAAATTACTCTTCCTTGCTGTATTCTCATTTTCTTCTTCCCAAGTGCCCTTTATCCACAAAGGACATGGTGAACGTTGTAGTGTATAGGATATGAAGAAATTCAGAGTAGATTCCAAATCATCTAGAGAAACTCAGCAGTGACTAAACTCCATTACTGTTTTTTTTCTGCATATTTTATATCCTTAGACTTCAAACATAACAGGAGAATTTATTTCCTGCTCTGGATTCAGTGAATGTTTATGCTGTAACTTCTCTGGGGAGGCAAAGTAGCTCCCAGCTGAAAAGCTCCTCGCATACGGCATGATTTTTGGAAAAAATTAGATTGAAAACAGCATAGTATTTGAGTTCTAGATGATTTGTTCTGGCAAATAACAGAAGGACATCTACAGATAAACATAGATGATTACATGTTGGTAAAGCCACTGATTATCAAGAGACCAGAATATTGCTCTAGGAGGAAATACCTGTGATGTTTAATGAGTTATCGCTACAAAACCTGCATTACAAACAGCTTTCTAAACCAACATCAAGAATGTACTTAAAGTTAGTGTTCTAAGAACTGTATTATGTTGATTAGTTTTAGGTTGGTTTGCATTGACTTAACCCAAAAAGCTTTTAATACTGTTTGTAAGTTACTTTTGAAGCCTACTTTTCAGAAGAGAATCATACAAGCAGATTAAGGCCTGGGCTAATATGAACAGAAACCAAGCAGGCAAACTATTTTACTCCTGTCTGTTAAACTCTTAATAAATACTTTATTCATTGTTAAGTGATGATACATTCAATTATGATTCTTCACTGCTTGGTACAGTATTTCAGGAGGGACAGTACAGAAGATTCAATAGGAGTTAGAAAGGCAGTAACAGCTATTTTCAATGTGGCTTTAACTGGCAGAAAGTTAGGTTTATGGCTCTTTACTGAATAATTCAAATACCAAATTAAAGGAGTCATATAGAGTGGACAGATGTGTCTCTTCTAATAATTGTAAGTGCATTATGATAGGAAGAATGTGAAAGTTGAGCCACTAATTGAGCTGCTTCTCCCCTACGTAGTTCGCATGTAATTCCTTGTCACCCGTAGCTGGTCTCCCTTGAGGTGCTCTGCTCTAGAGAGTAGGTGGCAAAACTGCAGCTAAAATAGCTCTGACCTCTTAGTCTCTATACTATCCACATAGATACTGGCAATTTTCTGTTTTTTTTTTTTTTTTTTTTTTTTTTTCTCCTGACTGTATAATCCTTCACCAGAAACCACTAAGCTGTCAAAACCAAAAGATGTTTGGAGAAGAGATTGGTAAAATATTGGTATGTTTCCATTCAAAAAAACAAAACAAAAAAATGTTATGGAACTGGCAGAAAAAGAATGCTGTGACCCAGTCCAAAATTCTCATTAGTTCTGAGATACTTTCCTTTTTTCGTTTGATTGGGGACTAAAGAGTGACAGATCTTTTTTAACAGAAGTTGCAAAGAATTCCAGCCTTAATAGTAGAGAACATAGAGTCAGTGGCCTGAGACGTGTTATGGTGGCACTGAAATGCCATCAAGTGTATTATCTCAGGGGACTCAATCAGACTTTGCCACTTCTGGATTTGTAAACGATTATTCTGTGGTGTTTTTTTTTTTTGTTGTTGTTTTTTTTTTTTTCCGATACTAACATTTATGATTTCTTTAAACAGGAGACTTAGAGAGTAGTAATTTGAACTTAAGGGGTGGACTCATTTTCAGAATGGGTGCAGTTGCTCCAATGTAGACATGTATTTGAACTTTTATCAGGATTTCTCAAGGTGGAAATTGCAACGCCATGGATAATGATAGAAAATTGTAATATTTAAAAAATATTTTAATCAACTACTCCAACTGCAGAAACAAGGCTTTGAACATTCAGATGAGTTTTTCTCTTCCTGTGGAGCATGCTCTATGTTTTGGTTTTATTCAGCCTTATTTTTCTTATAAAGACCCCAAATTCAGCTCTTTTTGTCTACACCCAGTTAAGGGCAAAATTTTAATAATAGGTTTCACAATATTTCACCCACATGTGGTCCATGTTCTAATTCTACCCTCCCAGCTGACATCCCTCTAGCAGAGTTGCATCGGACTCACGCTTTTGAGCAGGACTGATGATGTGGAAAATAGAAGTATTTGGTTTATGGCACTAAACTCTTTAAAAATTAAAAATAATGGGAAAAAAAACCCACAACTTTTTCCTTTCATGAAATGTTGTAAAGTGAAGTCATATAATTGCGTTTTGATTAAAAGTAATTACAAGTAACCTTAATTAGCTCCTGATCCCATGAGTTTAGAGGCGTGCTCTATTTAAAATGTACTAATATGAAAAATTAACATTTCCTGGATATTTCCATAATGAACCAAAATGGTTTTTTCCTTCATGCTTTCCTAGTGTTTAAAAGTAAAGGACTCTGAATCAATAGATCAAATCTAAAATGCCCAGAAGAAAAACACAGAAGCCACTAGGAACCTTATTGTCATCATTCCCATAACTGATTTTAAACACTGGATTTTCATGGCTAGGTAACCATTTACTTTCTACATGAGTTGCTGTGATAAGAATTTATTACAGGACCTCAGGGAAATGTTGTTACATGTATTAAAAAAAAGTTACCATTAATTTTGTGGAATTAGAACATCGATTTAATTTGGCCTCCTTTAATTGATGTTAGGTAGCTTGGGAACTGATGTCCTCACTTTGTAAATGCACTTAATCACTTCTTGCTACAAAACCTTGAACGTAATTTTTCCAATCAGAGCTGACAGTTGTAGGGTTAAAGCTCAAAGCTAATAAATTCACGTGTACTAGATACTGTACTACCTGCTGTCCTCCTTCAAAAACATTTGCAAAGCAAGTCTGAATAATTTTCATTTTAATTAGATAATCTAAGTGTTATTTTTCTAAATAATTTTCAGTTGTTCCTGTTAGCACAGTAATTCAATTTGATGATGGTTTTCTTCCTGGGAAAAATGTTCCCCTGGTTGTACAGTTGTCAGGTAGCATGCTGTAGAACACAGGTAGACACATGGTCGAGTGCCTGGAACCACGTGGCACTCAGGTTGCTGCTCCTGAGGTTTTAGCAGCATGTGTCCAAAGACCCTGTCAGGATAAAAGCCACACAGTTCACCAGTGTCAACACACTCAGGTTAATGATGGCACTGTCAATGAATGGTATGGAAATAATTACTTTAAAAATTAGTCTGCTTCTTCTCATTTGTGGTATTTCTTCAGCATTTCACACTTCATTTGGAGAATAAAAACAGAGCTGGGAGTGAGGTGTTTTAGAGACTTATTCCTGATGATTGATCATTGCTGCAATCAGAGTTTTCCCTGGAGATCATGGCCCAGATAAGAATGAGATGTTGGCTGAGAGAAGAAATAAGAACTCCAAAAGTCCTTTAACTGTAGAACACCACTTTTCATTGACATTCTTTCTTCTGTTACTATTACTCTTGTTTACAATCTCCTAGGCACCCACCAGGACGCTGCTGAATCACAAGTGTGAGGCTTTTCTAGTCCACTGGCTGTGGGAATTACTCATGCTGTAGAGGAAAAAGATGATCTCTCCAGTAAGTGTGACTTTCTGTGTGCTCTTTTTAGCATGCCTCTGGACTCAGCAGAGTGGGATACAGTATTCTCAGTAGCTGGCCCATGACCCTGAAAGACACTCCCTTGAGCTGGCTATGGTAAGGTATTACACTACCTCCACATCAAAAAGCCAAGCTCAGGTCTTCACTTAGTTCTCACAGAAAATGAAAACATTCTGAATGAGAGAAACAACTCTTTTTTTTTTTTTTCTGGCTGATACTTTTTGTTTTAAGGTAGGCAGATAACACTGTATCTGTGAAAAGAAAA
Organism: Merops nubicus; assembly: GCF_000691845.1. Classification (NCBI taxonomy): domain Eukaryota; kingdom Metazoa; phylum Chordata; class Aves; order Coraciiformes; family Meropidae; genus Merops; species Merops nubicus. Next base: position 93,679 of record NW_008631712.1, read on the forward strand.
AGTACGTTTAACAACTCAAAATCGTGTGAATCAAGCAGACTTTGAAGCCTTTCAAAGGCAAAACAACAGAAATTGACCACAACAAATTGTCTGTTCTATGGGCTTCCTCTTTTTCATTTAGTCTTTAGAAACTTTATTTGTATCTATGGGCAAAAATATTTTGGGTTTTTAGTTCAATGACTTGAAGTCTACTCTGTAAATACAGCAGAGAGGCTTTTAATTGTGCATTCTCTTTTTTGTTTTCTTGGTCAAATGATAATTCTATAAATGGATTGTTTATAAATGAGAATAAATGATGTTATTTCCTGAGTGATTATAACTCTTTGAAGGTAAGTAAGTTACTAGGAACTTCTCAATGATGAACATAAAATACTAAATAGATCAAAGCAAAGTGAAAATTATGTAATTAGGATCTGTTTTATCTTTACACCATTCAGGTTTAGGTTAAAATTTTTGAATATATTGACCACTGTCAAATGTATAACTCTTCCTTCCCCCATCTGCTTTTCATGCATCACTTTGAATGTTATCACTTTTGTAGGACTGCAGATAAGCTTTTCTAATGAATGAGGGAATGAAGCAGATGATGTCTTAAATGCATAGATATTTCCCACTCAAAGGGAAGGATTAGGGAATAACTTCTAAACTGAATACTGTTGATCCAGACCAGGCAGTGTGGTGTTGATAGCTGGTGGATTGAGGGCAGATGTTCAGCACTTTCCAAAACATTCCAACTCTGCAAGTCTTAGAGACTGAGAGGCATAATGAGAGAGAGTTCTTCTACACTAGGAAACATATTGTGCTATGCACGTGGTTAAAATGAGCCTATCTTTATGATCCCTCATATAATGGAACTTCCAATGGAAAAGAGAGACTCCCATGCATGTGTCCCATTATTCCAAGCTAGGACTTAACTTGTCAGCCTCCTCCATTCATATGGGACACAATCTGTTTTTAAGGAGTTGACTAACAAGGCTAGCTGATTTCCAAACAGAATTCAAACAGTGTGGTTTGTTTGGGTCTATTTTGCACCAAATGTATTTAAAAGAGTATTCCATGGGGAACAGATCGGCTGACTCAATCAGATCTGGGAATGAACCAGTTCCTGTATATGACAATATGAGTACTAAACATCTACTCTTTAAGCCTTGATAAACCCACAAACATGTATATTGTGTAATTAACTTCTTCTGAGCTTTGTGTTAGGAAGTTGTTGTAGCTACTTCACTGTGCCAGTGAAGGAGTATTGTTAATTTCAATACAGATGTGTTCTTTCTTTCAAGGACAGGGAGTTCAAATCCTGTAAAATTAACATCATTATTCTATCATTCTAACCTGAAGCAGGTAGCTTTTCTCTTGACTTCACAGGGAACTTATCCTATTGTGTATTGCTTAGATATCTCAAAAATCAGTTATAAGTACATTCCTATATTGATCTGATTGAGTACAGGAATGTACAGAAGTACCACTGGGGTATTATCACTATAAAATCTGTCCCGGGGCTTTTATTTAATTGGATTTGCAAAGTATGCATTTCTCTGGTCTGACATTTCTATTTTTTTTTTTCCTAAATATTTATCTTTTGAGTCAGTAGTTTACACTGACCATTTCATTGATGAAATTGAGGACAGCTTGGTATCCTGTTGTTGACATTTGTAGTTAACCTATGACTTTTAGAAGGAAACTAATTAGTGAATATGCAGTTTCCAGTAGTTCATTTTACTTCTTTCAGCCATGCAGTGAGGGCACCTCCTCGATCCACAGCCAGCTACTTATTGCATTTTTTTTAATGAGCTGCAGTACCTTTGGGGAAACTCTTTGTGAGGGCCAGCTTTAGACACAAACATTACAGGTAGTTGCCAAGGGTTGTAAGCTAATGAGGGCAGCAAAAACCCAGTTCTAGACAAGACAGAACCTCACTGCATCTCCCAACAGCAGCTGGTGCTTCCTGCCTCACTTTCCCTCATCCTGCAGTGCTGGCAAAGCAGCTCTACAACCACATCCCAACTGAGAGGCTTGGAACGCTGTGGTGGAACATTACACATCCAGCCCTTTTTTCTGCCTTTCCTGAGCACTCCCTTCCTCTTTAGAGGGCAAGAGGTGAGAGAGGTAACACATCTCTGCTCATCGGATGCAGGGCTTGCTGGCTGGCAGATGCTGGTAACAGTCTGTGTGTCCCTTGTTGCCTGTCCTGTGCAGTCTCCATGGTGCAGATGCGTGCAATTCAACGGGCAGTTGTGGAGAAAGATACAGGCAGCAGGATCGTAGTGTTTTCCTGAAACAGACACTTTAGTCTAACTTCCCTGGTAAAAGTAAGGTTTGATGACATCAGTTTATAACTTAGAATTTGCCTGTATGGCAAATAAATTTTGAAACGCTTTTTGGTTGATCCCACAAAATCCACCTGATTATATTCATGTTCTGCATGCTCCGTGTTGTAAGGTAGGAGCAGGCAAAGGGATTACCCATGGTGACAGGTGTAGTCTCTAAGCAGAGAATCATTTGCACCTGTCTCCTTTCCTAGAAAGTATAAGAATTCTTAATTATGCTGTCACCTAATTAACATTGCAGCGTATTGGCAGGAGCAAAGGGGAAGCAGAAGGAGCAAGAGCCAGTGCAACTCCATACCTGTGAGTCACGTTCTGCTATCAGCTGTGTAGCAAAGCTGCTGAGAACTCTTGCTGTTCCACCCTGTTCCTGACAGACAGGGACCTGCTGTTTCCCAAGGCTGTGCTGTTCTTCCCCAGCTGATCTGTGAGTCTGCCTTGCATGCCAGTGGAGTCCAGTCAGGCTCTAGTCTCAGGTAGGGAAGGCAGAGCTGTTAATTGCTCTCCTTTAAATGACACCCCCTCCCTGCCTGTGAGTACATTAGTGTGCTATAGGGCTCCTCAGACCAAAATCCAGGGCTTGGACCAGGCCCTAGGATAACTTGCAATGCTAGCTGCTTTCTAGCACTCAGAAATCTAGAGCTTGAGGATTAAATTCCCAAGTGTTAGATCCTGGCTATCCCTGTGGAGTCCCTGCAGAGCACATTTTCTGGAGTCCTTCCCTTAGCTCTCTGAAGCAGAGAGGAAGACAGCTGAGTTCTCTGCTTTAATTAGACTAAGGAAGCAGCTTGGAAAAGGTGGGGGGAGAGAGCAGAAATCATAGAATCATAGAATCATATCATCCAACCTCCTGGTGGAAATGCTGCATGAAAAATGTTGGGAGGGAATCAGTAGCTCTGAAAAGTTCAATAAGCCGAACAGTTGTCAGCTGGTTTTTTTCCATCATTGGAAATTTCCCTGGTAACAGTTGGGCGATTTGGTGATTCAGAACATTTGGTTGGGAAGTGGTAAGAGTCATAAACAGTTAAGGGGAATCTGTGGCAGGTTTCTTCTACTGTGACTCATAAGGAATTGGATCGTTATTATGAAAACATTTGCAAAGTCTTTGTTTTCATCAAGAAATGTTCATTTGAGACTCCGTGGCAGGACTTTGTTGTTCATGGCTTATCCATTTTTCTCCAGGGTTTAAAGCATTAGTCACTTTATCAGGGCACTAAAACAGTTCCTGGTGGTAGGGATGACAGAGTGCAAAGTGAATGCCAGTTCAGGCCATGGGTAGACTGAAAACACCAACATCAGGTAGCTGTTGGGAGGAATAGCAGTAGCTGTTGCAGTCACAAGAATCAAAGCTGAGCAAGGTTTGTGTTTGTTGGGTTTTTGGTTTTGTTTTGTTTTGTTGGTTTTTGGTTTTTTTTTTTGAATATATTTTTCATTCATCAGGTAACACAATTTCTGAGCAACTGAGGGGGTACAGTTAAATGTAAATAAAGGCAGAAATGAATACAATATTACCCCAATGTTTCTTTTGGCAAACAAAAAAAATTGTATTTGCAATCTTTCTGAATAGTTCTAGAGTTAAACTAAAGTGCATTAAATGTGGATACCATACAGTATACGAGCACAACGGGTCCAAACTAAAGAACCTAACATGCTTTTCTACATGGTATTTAAAAAGTAACTCTTTATTTTGGGGAGTTAGTTAAATATCTTCACTGTGCTGAGATTTAGGGCTGCAGAGCACAGATATGTCAGGCCTTGATGCTTAAGCCACTAAATGCTTCTTGGAGCCTGGAAAGGAGCAATGTTTTCATTATGTGTATTTGTGTTATTGTGCAGTGACTGCAGCTATAAATTGCTTATAGAAAGTTAAAAGACTCTACAGACAGAACAAGTTTCCAGTTAATGCGATTGCTTTCCCAGTGGAAACAATTCAGGACCAGAGGAGACACAGTGAGAGCCCTTGTTCAGCTGTTGGCATTTTCCAGAGTGTTATCTCCAGGCTGGGCTGTGTGGCTGTCCCTCCCTGAGATCCAGGGTATTACTGACACATTCACTGGTCATGCAGGCTTCTTTCCATGGAGCTGACGTAGCCATCAGGGACTTTAAAGCCAAAACAACCTCTAGGATTATGCTAAACGATGCCATATTTGCTATGCTCAGACTAGAAAACAATTCTGTTCTGGAGGCTGTAACCTCCTCTACAGACTTTTTTTTTTTTTTTAAGAAAAAAAAAAATATCTCTTTGCCCCCCATTCTTTCAGAAACTCTTCTAAACAAGAGACACGTTAACTAAGGTAATCTGGATATTAGGAAGCATATTTATTGTATAAATGTGACCTTGTAGAAAATTGATTAGTGTTTTCCTGCTTTGTACTACTGAATGGAGTAGGAGCTGATGGCCTCTTTCCCCTGTGTCACTGAACTCAGTCTGATAACAGACAGTGTTTGGACATTTGTGTTTGGTATGTTCTGTACTACACCACTGATAAACCTACCAATGGCATGGTAGGAAATTGTCCAACATCAAGCAGGCAATCATAGAAGGAAGAGACTAAAAGTGTGCAACTAAAGTTTTTTGGATCTTTTACCTTCCAATCATATTGTCTGGGACTATAGGACAAGTTACGTGCACAGAAATTAAATTTTCATATGCAAGGAACAATGTTTTATTCAATAGAAGTTTCAACAATCTACTGCTACTTTGGATTGAAGTTAAAATTCACAACAGAATTTTTGCTTCAATTTAAAAGTTATTTTTAGCTAATATAAAACGTCCAGTGAAACCTTTTGTGAATAATTAAAGGGGAGCCTGCTTGATACTTCAAGGTATTGCATTAACAATTTATTCATTTCACAAAGCTGTATTAGTAGTTGATTCTCTGTTACACTTCTGATAACAGAATTCTTTTTAGGAAGGTCTCTGTCTTGTGTGAGGTACAATTCACATAATGTCTGTTTGCTACTTTGGCTACAAAGATCTGTGTGCACTTGCCTTTTCCCTTCTCTACGCTCTGTCATACTTACCTGTTTTCTGTATTAAGAGAGATCACTATTTAAATTAAAGTGTCAAATCATTCTTGAATACTTAATAATTGCAAGAAAATTTTGGAACTCTCCATAGGATTGATGTTACTTCAGTTCAACAAGACACAGGCAAAGGAAAATAATGTCAGTTCTGAACTATAGGTTTAAAGTTCAGGATTCATCCAAAGTGTCTAAAATGCAGGTTCTTGTGTTCTGCCTGCATATTATTTTAAGTCATATCATTGATTGACTTCTGTTGCTATAGAAATATTAGAAATGCTGCTTTAACATAGCACAATTAATTGTCCTTCTACTGTCATGGAAACAATCAGCTTTTTCATCTATGAAGCACAGTTATATAAATCAAGTTGTCTTAAAACCTGGAGATCTTCCATGATCTTGTACGCCCCAGTGTCCAGCCCACCACACCAAAGGTAGCTGCTTGATCTGGGAGCCTCTGCTCCCTGTGCAGTGAAGAGATCCCTGCAGAGCATTTGTTTTAGCCAGGAACTGAATTCCTGAGCAGCCTGGCTCTGTTGTTGAGCATGAGCTTCTGCTGCAGTTGGTTTTAGTTAGGTGACATAAGCAATTGGACTTTGGTTTCAGTTATGGTCAATGCCATTTGGTGGGGCACATGTTTGTGTTGTGAATGATTTAACGTGTCGTTTATTTCTTAATAACTAAAGTCATATTTTCAGCACACAGTAGACTAATATGATGCATTTTATTTTTTTTTTAAATAGCTTCACTACTAAAAACTGTAAAATTTGACTGGAAATTCCAGAGGTTAGATATTTTGCTCATTGAGACAGACTGGGTTAGCTGTGCAAAACAATTAATTGGAGTGAATAATGGATAAACTTAGTTTAATTTCCATTTGGATTTTGTTCTTGTTCTAGAATATGACTGACAATTACTTTTACATATATATATATATATATATATATATGAACTGATGTCCTTTTAATGATTATTACAGCTACTGGATAGGAAATTGTTCTTATGCAACACAGATTTGTGATTTTCTCTGCGTTTGACCTAAACAATTTGAACTACAGAATGTGAGTAAATAGAACTAATTCAGATCCCATCTTCTACTCTGCATGTTGCCTAAGGCCAAAACTCCAGCAGTGGTTCTTCCCCTTCCACTTTTCTGTGGGACATGAAAACCAGCAAGCAGGCACAGTTTAGGATTATGGATTCATTTGTTGCAGAGTCAGTGATGTATGCTTTGAAACATTCCCTTTCTTTTCTGACCCATGGGCAAAACTGTGATATTACTGTTTACTTAGTGTTCATGTGTGGGTGCCCGTTTGTTTTAGTGTAAAGCCCACCTTAAAGCTTCCCTCACTTTCCTAAATGCAACACCAGCAGAGAAGCGTCCTGTGAACAGGAAGGTGCTGCCCATAGGTCTCAGTGCTTCCCCTCTGGGCTCTGTGAGGTGTCAAGGCTACGGTCTCCACTCCATTGCCACTCTGTACGAAAGATGCCCAGGTGTCATGGCTTTCCAGAGGGCAGTAGATAGTCATTGCATTGCTTGTAGAGCAGTAAATTACATATTTGTAGAAAATTCTTCACTTCTGAATTTACTGCACTAATTCAGCTCTTCAAAGCATCCTCAAATCCATACCCTGTAGGAGGACACAAGTGTGCCAGTCCCCATCTTGGGACCACGCTGTGTTCAGTTCTGTTGTGGGACTGTTGGTATTGCTAAAATCTACTCTATAAACACTCTGAGCTATGCAGACCTACTTTTTCATCTTCTGATTGCTTAATTATTCTACAAGTTATTTTTATAGAAAGCATCACATCAGAAGGAATATATAGGAAAACTTGCTCTGGTTGTACCTGATCTCAAATCTGTCTTTGATGTGCAGATTCTGTCCGATGCTCACACAAGGTCATACCTCTGTGCCTCGTCTCAGTTGCTGAGTTCAGTCAGAAATCTGAGTGGCAGTAGATTCTAGTTTGAATTCCTTTCTATAGCAAAGGAAAAGTCCACTCTGAAAAGTTATAACTGACCTGTTTTAATAGTAATGAAATATCTTTAGGAAATTCACGTAATTGTAATTGTTTCAAGATCACCTGGAAATTACTTTCTTTCTATTCTACTTTGAAATCTAAAATAGAGACTTAGCAAAAAGATAAGTGTTCATATTTTTGGGTGCAGCAAGTAAATAGCTGTGGGGGTTTTTTTGGGGGAATTAAAAAGAAAAACTATTTTATAAAATAATGGGATGTAGGGTGAAGAAGGTATTTCAAAGAAGAGGTCATTCAGGCAAACTGACAAAATGCCTAAAATTGACTGCCCTCTTTTTAGTCACTTGGCATCCAGATTTGTGTAGATTATTCTGACAGAGGTATGACATTTTAAGAACAGCTTGTTCAGCCAGTCTCTAGTTCAACAGCCATCACAGCTAGAACTGTTGGAATTTTTCAGTGGATCCTGTGTACAGGAGACAAACATATTTTGTGTTTCATAATAATGCTTATAAAATTTGAGAATAACTTCAGTTCTGTAATGAATGGATTTTCTTGTCTGCTGTAATAGCTGTCAGTTATGTAAGGAGGTGGCAGAATTATGCATGAATTTTTATTTATTTATCGAAGTAGTAGTTTGCAGCTGCAGAAACAATTGTATAGATTTTTTTCAGAATTTTTTTTTTTTTCTTTTCAGAAAAGATGCTTATATTTGTGAAATATGCAGTACTTGAGCATTTTTTCCAGTCTCCTTGGGAATACTCATCATGGAAACATTCACACATTACAAATGGCCTTGAAAAATAAATAAACAATGTGTCCTTTTGTTGTTAAGAGAGTATGTGCATCTTATCCATCTGTCCTCCTCCTGTGTTCCTTCTATGTTATTATTCTACAAAGTCAATTCTTCCAGAGAATCTATTTGATTTTTTTTTTTTTCCTTGTAAGAAGCTTACAGGACAAAAAGCAATAGACATTCACCTCAGTGTTGTTCTTGAGCATCTATTTCCCTTCACTACCTTGAACAAGCTGCCTGTATGAAAAATGAAACAGAAAGAAACTATCTGCCTTTTGTCTCTCATTTAATGAAGGAAAATTTTCCTGAAGAGTGCCTTGGAGTATTTAAACCAACTAGTGATACAGTAATTACAGACTCAAGGAAATATTGCTGCCTTGTCAGGTGCTCTAGATGAAGCTTGACAGCACTAATAAAGATGAGTGTCCCCAACTTCTTGTTGCCAGTAGTGAGGAATTGTGGAGGCACAGGAGCAGTTCCTGATGCAGGAGTCTGAGAGTCACCAGTGACACCACACACATCCTTAGTCATGAGCAGCGTGGCTGGCCTGTCTGGCTGCCCTTGCCTTTTAGGAGAGGTTAAAATGGTGATGACAATTTAAAAGAGATACTAAAGAGAAACTAGAGAGTTTTCTATAAAGGCACAAACATCGATAATAAGTCCCGTTAATCGCAAGTAATATTTCATCCTTATGGCTGTTCCTTGGGTAGGTGTTGGTACCACATCATCTCAAGCTACTAATGCTGTCACTTTGGTTAATGATGAGCTCCAAGGTTAATGGTTTGACACAGTGATGCCTTTTGATTCTTCTGAAGGCCTCTGTTATTCTCCTTTCACTGTTTATGTGCGGCACTGCGGAAGGTCATATATTTCTTGAAAGAGCAGGCTCTTGATGTAAAGACCATTGCAGCTGGAATAAAAAAGTGTATCTTGAATAGCCTTTCTCTAAGCTAGAAATAAAACCAGGCAGTGCTACTGCTAGAGAGGCCTGTAGAATGCTGTGGCTTTTGCTTAAGTTGCTAGGTTTATGAGCATCAGAAATATTCTGACAAAATGTTGGTGACTTTTAGAAAGTGAGATGACTATCTGGAATAGATACTGAGAAATATTTGAAAGGTTTCCATTGCTTGTTATTTTGAGGAGAAAGCTGTTAGAAAATCTAGACAATGAGCATTTTGTGATGGGGCATAGCTGGAAAATGCAATGTTAAAAAGGTCGGTGCTGGCTGTGATTCAGAATTCTACAAGTCACATATTCTGGACGTTTACCCATATCTCACTCTACGTTCATGAAAAATAAGAATAGAAGACTATAAAGCCATCATCTGTGAAAGAATCCCCCCAAAAAGGGAAACCTAAAGAGTCAGTATTCACTCTAAATACTGAGCAGAAATGACCTGGGCTCTGTTCATCCTCATTCTGTGTTGTCGTTCACAAGGTGGAAAACTGAGGAATTGGTTTTGCTTCCTCTGATAAACAGAAACCTCCAGTTTTTAGGGAATGTAACTTTACAGTTTCTGAAGAGGTATCTTGTCTGAAAAAATTCATTGCTATTTAGTGTACAATTGCATTCAGCTTTAGAATTAATGCATTGTATTCACATCACTGAGCAACTATTCTGCATCATCTGTAGTGGAAAGTTGATTTAGGCAATTTTCCCTATAGATTTGTGCATATGTCACCTTTGGGCAAAAGATGAGCTAATAGAATTGAAATGAATGTAATTGGCAGAAGGTCAGCCAGGGAGCCGTATATGTCTAGAGTTTCCAGAAAAGCCAGAGTTGTTTCATGTTGGCATATTACTTGATTAGTATGCAGGTAAGGTGATTGTGCCTCAACAGAATAATTGGATCGTTCAAATATCTGCAAGCCCTGGTGTATCTACAAAGCCTGAACAGTGATTAGATCCTGCCTGTTCATCGCAGCAAGCCTTGAAATTCTTCCCACTGTGAAAAACTAATTTTCTGTGGGAATTTATTAAATAAGAAATCTGCATGCCACTTTACCTTGTAAGCATTACCATCAGAATACAAAGATTTCTTTTGACTTTGATGTATGCACTTCATGGATGCTTTTATATCATTGTTTTGTTATTTTTCTGTGTTCAGCACAAATTCCAGGATTTCTTAGTGACATAGATTCTGGAGAAGAGTTGCATCTCCATTAGAGGATAAAGCAGCAGTTCATTTAAAGAGAAGGGAAGGGGGGAAGGGGGGAAGGGTGTGCTGTGGGAAGAAAAAAAAAAAGAGAGACAATTAAAACATTGACAGTGTGTTGTTACGGGAAGAAAAAAGCCAGAACAAATATTCACAAGTTGTTGCTTTTCAACCTTTGTCTTTCTGTACAGTAATTGATTACTGCTGCATCAGTAAACAACTTTTATTGTGCCATCTGATTTTTGTTTTAAAAAGAGAGAAGGCTAATCTGTGTTAATAAGGCACAGCCAGGAGTACAGTGCATGATTTCTGTGCTGCCCAGCAGGATAAGGAGGGGAAAAAAGAAGGAAGAGGAGCAGGTTTGCAATGTCTGTTTCATCCCTAGACGGAAATGCTCTGAAGGGCAAAATAACAAGGTCCTTGCTACACTTACAAGATGAACTCATGCTGTATCTTGAATTCCTTGGAGCCAGTGGCTCGGTCTTACCTTTGCAGTAAGAGGATGGAGGGTGCAATTCATCTTCTGATCTCAGGTAATGGCAGTCAGCGTGGCTGGAATGGAACAGAATAGTCCAAACATCTGCTCTTCTTTGTGCTTTTTGTGTGTGTGTGTGTTTTTAAGTGCTTAATGGTTGTAGTACACCTACTCCTGGAAGCCAATCTAGAGTTATAAACACAGGATCACTTAAGCCACAGTGGTATAGCAGAGCCACAGTAGAAGATAATCACCTTAAAAGAGTAAATCCTCTTGGGTTAAGGAAAAGAGTTGTATGCAGAGCTAAATGAATAATTCATGGAAATTATGTGGGGTTTTTTTCAGCTTGCAGAATGGCTTGAGATTCTCTCAGGTGTGTATTACTTATTCAAATGTTTCTGAGAATTTTTTTTTCTAAAACTTTATTGTAAATATTGGAAACCTGAGCTTGATTCTTGCAATGATTGCCTTAGAAGCCTGTAAGGACCTCCTAGACTGGAATAGGTTGTTAGGTACACAAGCACCCCTGTGAATATATTTGGTGTGGATTTAAAACTCGTTTTCAGTAAAAGTCTCTGTCTAATGAAACTTAAAAACTTCGTGAACTATGTTTTTGTAGTAAAACACAACAGCTTTAAATTTTTATGAAAGTGAGCATCCAGCACAGCGTAACATGGCTGAAAGTAATTCATTTGGAAACTTAAATGGATCTGTAAATATTTTTTCCTGCATAATTTAAACACCTCTACTCGTGTGATACTAATCATTACTTATTAGCATTGAATTTATATTACTCAATAGAGGAATATTTCTTTGTTCTTCCTCTTAGACTTTGTAATTATCCCTCCATTGCTTCATGTCCCTGTGCAAGTGGTTTGAGGATGGTACATTAAATACCCATATATTTGTGTAATGTGGCATAGACTTGCCATAAAAAAAAAAAAAAAAAATAAAAAAATAAAAAAATCCAAAACTGTTACATAAACTAAGTCATACTGCTAGATTTTCCTCATTTGTGCAAAAAGGAGGAAAAGATGATGTTGCCTTGATCATTTCATATCAGGATGCTAGAATGTGTGAGAAATAGAAAAGGCTGGAGTATTTTTAGTAGTTTTGCTGGCTGCTTTGAGGCCCTTTGGAGGAAATGTTTATCAGATCATTATCTAAATTAGTGCCATGATATGAACTCAAATACCTGGGTACTGATAATGGTTGGAATGTTTACCTGAAATATGTTTTTGACATATATGTGATGATTTACATAAGAGATGGAAATACTTTGTTCATGTCCTTGCTGAGTTCCATCCAGGTCAGTACGTTTTGCTTGCTTTGGCAGAGTAATTACAGTTTGCTTACCTTGACATGGTTCTTCCTCTAATTTCAATCAGATAAAATTAATCATCACTTTCCTGTAAAAACTGTCATATGCTGCTTTTGCAAGAGCATAATGTGTTGTGCTGTGTCCCCAAATGGCTGTGTTTGAGTGCTGGAGAGGGACAGGGGCTGTCCTCCATGGGAAAGGTGCTGTGCCAGAGTGAGCTGATGTTCATCCCTCCTTCCTCCTCTCTGCTACAAGTTGTGTAGCAAGTGCCCTCTTTTTGCCTGCTAGGCTGTGACTCCTAGCCATTAATCTCTGATGCGTATTTTTTTCAGTTTCTTTCTGAAAAAACTAAATGTGTTACAACCATGGTATTTCTCTTATCTGTCACAGCAGTAATATCTTCAAAGAACTCTAGGAGATTAGTTGAGCATAACCTCCCCTGCCTAAATCTGTGCTGGCTACTCTTAATCATACTGTGTTCTCTCGAGTGCTCTCCAACCTTGTGCTTTATTTTTCTCCTTCAATTGACTTTAGTTAAACTTAGGATGTGTATGTGGAGTTTACATGAAGATTAGACATGGGTGAACAATGTTATCAGCGAGCTTCTACATGAGCAAAAAGAAAAAAAGCTCTCCAGCCTAGAAACAAAGGTGACTGAGGGAGCTTATGACAAAGATCTGTAAAACCTGAGTGAAACTGAGAGGATTAATAGGAAATGATATTTCATTGTCTATTCGCTGTGAGAATTAGGACACACCAAATGAAACTAGCAGGCAGCAGATTCAAAACAAGAGGAGCTGGTTATTAACACAACCTGTAATTAAGCCATGGAAGATCTTACTGTCACATTTTATGGTTGATAAAGTTTACACAGGTTGAAAATGAGAAAGGACAAATTCATGCAAGAGAAACCTGTCAAGGTCAGGGAAATGTCACGACACTGCAATGCAAGGAAGTCCTGAGGCTGCAGATAGCAAGGAATTACTGCTAAATGTTAGCCCTGCTCTTGCTCTCCTCCCTTGGCATCTTCTGCTAGCCATGTGACAAAGAGCTACACAAGTATCTAGTATGGCCTGATCTAGCCTTTATTTTAAATCTCTCTTTAGCCTGCTGCAGTTCAAACTGAAAGCTTCCTTATCATCTAAATCTTAAAGAAAATGTCCTCTGTAGGTTGGCACAGGTTTTGGACTCTAGTTCCCAAAAGAACAGAATTTTGAAGTGGCTAAAGTGTTAGCTAAAATTCACTCTTGGGCTTAGTGCCAAACATGTTTTGCATAGTTTGCAGAAATAAAGCATTCAGACAACTTGTGCATTGATTGCAGAGGGTTTTAAGTTATACTAGAAAATGCAAATGACTCCATTTTATCTCTGTCTTGAGTTTAGATTTTGTGATTGGTTGGGTTCTCTTGATCTTAATTAAAAGTTTATTTTTCAGAGCTGTCAAGTTTTCTTTTTTCTGATGAATAATTTCCCCCCCACCCTCCTCTCAAGGGATAGAATTATCAAGATCAAGGTTGAAGGAAACATTAGTTAAACTTACTGATAAAGTCAAGTCTACAATGACAGTCTTTGACTTTCTTGTCAATGAATCTCCTTATATAAGAAGCTTTAAAACTTCCTTAAATTTCGTCACTAAAGGTGGTGTTACACAAAGGTATTTTACTTGGTTTTATCTTTTCTTTTGTTTGTTTTAAAAATTATTATAAGGGAGTATATAGAGGTAGGGGAGTTGGCATCAGATTGCCAGAGCTAACCTGGCAACAGAGTTAACTTTCTCATGGACTGAGGGGAGACAGAGAGACAACAAAAGAGATTCTTCTGTACAAATAATATATTCAATTTTAAAACCCTGAATCAGAAAGAAAAGGGGTGAAGAAAAGATGTAAGCAAAACCTCATGTACTGCTATCTCAAAAGAAAATAGCTGAAATATTTAAATGAACAATATAGCTTGGGCTCTGCCAGTAGTGTTGGTTAACACTGGCTGTTCTCTAGCTATGGAAAGATTGCACGTGATAGATTTTTTAAAGTATTTTATAAAAGCAATTGATTTTGAACAATTCATGACCTGAAATACATGCCCAAGCAATTTTGCACAGCATAGTCTAGAACTTTAGCTGTACTGGTAGCTTGGAGCTTTTAATTCTATCTAGCCACTGAATACCTGAGCTGTTAGGTCAGTTTTTACATCCCAATGCACTACAATAATAATTAGAGAGAATTATTAATGTGATACTAGAATAGCAACACCATTTTGCTCAGCTAGAATTTTGCCTGTTTACCTTTATGTTCCCGACAGATATTTATGTAGTTGAGTTAGTCAGAGATGTTAATGAGAAATGAACTTTTGAGACTCATGCGCAATAGCTGACACTGAGAAAGAAAAAGAAGAGCTATAGCTGTGCCCTGCTGGATTGAACTGATGGCAGCTTAATGTAGGAAAACGTTTTTCTTGGTATCAGTGGCCACTAAGTGTAGCCTGAGACAGTTTGTGACTAATCACAGCTACCAATCACCGTGTTCAAGTGCTGAGCAGTGATGAAACCCTTTTTGTTCACTCCATCAGAGTAAACAGATGTGTAAAACTAAATCATCCCATGTTTTTTTTTGTGTCAGAAGATGCGTTAATGGAAATCAGAATTTGCTCACTGACAAACCACCAGTGTGAAATGTAGTTATCTTCATCAGAGAAGTTATTGCTTGCAAATTTCTCATTCAGCTCTAGCAATTTATTAATATTAGTCAAAGAGCCTTTAAACATAAAATAGAACAAGTCTTTGTATTAATCACGAGATGCTTTTTTTGGTAGTTTTTCTCAAGTCATGTCCAAGTGATGCTTCAGTCCCATCTCATAAAATGTGGCTTGTAACGTACATCACAGTGTGAGGACCATTCCTGGAGACAAAAATGTATCCTGAAAGGCACTGAAGGAATTCATAAGCTTTTGGTTGAAATCAGACGGGGTCTGAGAGGGAGACGTGATTGTGATGGGGAAAGGACAGGAATTGTCCTGGAAATCCTCCTGGGTTACTCAGAGCATGGACAGGGACAAAATACCTGTTGTGGGAGGGAATTGGAAACTCCCAAGGGGATCACGCAGAGGGCTGAGGAATTAAGATTTGCTTGATAGCTTCACTCAGGGAGAAAAACAAATGTACCTAAGAGAAGATAAAAGAAAACAGTAGGACAACGAATGTGGATGTGTACGTGCTCCTATACCCCTGCCTCTTTCAGGTATATCACAATGAAAATGCTCAGAGCTACTGCTCAATGCCTTTAGAAACGTGGGTGCTATTCCCAGCAGAGAAGGGTGGTTTGCTTTCGGGTTTTGTGTTGTTTGTGGCTTTATTTTTTTTTTATTTTTTTTTTTTTTTTAAATTGACTAATTTTTTCTACTCTTGATATATGGAATAAGGTGTGTTATAACTTGCCCTGTTTAAGCATTCAAGGTCTACAGAAAGATTTTGAAGATTTGGTCCAATCATTTTTTTAATTAAGCACTTTAAAAGTTCAGTGAGACTGAATAGCAAGATTGAAAGAGTGGAAGTTTTAAAATGAACTGACAATTATTCATGGGTCATCCCTTCTCAGATTTCATTTAATCAAAGACCCAATAAATGCAGACATTGTAAGGTGGTTCATTTATAATAATTTCTTTAACTTTTTAATCTCATTTATAAAATTATAAGAGTCATTAAGAGACTAATTTTGAGATTCCCTCCAGAGTTTTCTTAATCAGGCACATTTTATTCTGTCTGTGTTAGCCATGCATTAGGACTCACTGAGTAAGGTAGTTAAATACTTGTTTAAGTATACACCTCTGGCTGCCTAGCATTGAAAGTATACGTGCAGAACTGAAGCATGTTGGTAAATTGGGTCTACACCATAATATTTTTAAGAAATAAACAATACTATCATTAAATTAACTGAATACATTAGTAGATTGTGCTCTGATTTGATTGTGTTTTGATGTTACGTAGATTAATTCGCTTCTAGGATACTTCAGTAAATAGATTTTAATTTTTAGCTGTTTTCTGAGTGACTAGAGCAGTCACTTCTTCCTCTGTGTAAGGACAAAACTTTACTGACACTTTAGCACTCCTTTCACAAAAATGGGCTGTATTCTTTTGTCTCCTCTTCCATATTGGATAAGAGGCTGTACAGGAAACATCACCTGTCTGGATAAGGCAGAAACCACAGAATTATATTTCTATATCCACTGAAAAACTGTGGCATTTAGCCCACCTCTGATGTCTAAAGCTTTGCGAATGAGAAAATTCACGTTAAGATTGTTGATTGAGCTGTAAGTGCCTGAGCTTGGAATCCTGAAAGTTATTGACAAAAACTCCTGGCATTAATAAAGCATGAACAAGACTCTAGCTGCTCTTTAGTATCATAATCCTTCCCACCATTTCATAAAAAGTAGTTTATGTCCATTTGGTAGTTCAAATTCTGTATCAAAAACATTTATTTCAGTCTTTTAACACAATAAAACTTGGTGTTCCATTTTACCAAGAATTACTGACTGTTTGGGAAAAAAACCCTATTAATTTACATAATTTAAAATATATATTTTCTGTCACTTCTGTCATCTTCCCAATATCAGACAATATTGTGTACCATACTGGTACCACAGGATGCACCAAACTCTGGAATGGGGTCTTAAATAGAATGCAGTTTATACCAACAAAATTCTTGATGAAGAACGGTGAGAAGGATGCCCTGGAAGTGCATAGAGTTCAGCTACTCGGTAGCAGAACTTTACACACCACAAAAATGCTTTAGCCAGAGCTAAAACCAAAACCCACCATGATAAATGTGATGAAATTGCACTACTGCTAAAGAAGTGGCTCAAAAGCCATTCAAATTCCTGTGTGGATACTAAAAGGTACACAAAACTGAGAGCCACTGGTCTAACTTTTGCTGAGGAATGAGTTGTAACAAATCATAACTCTTCAGCATTAAGCCTTCCCAATTACTATGTAATCAAATTGAAGCAGAGGCACATAGTCATTACAGCTGTGACAAGTAGAACAATGGAATAAATGCCACCACTGTGTGACCAGCTTAGTAGACTTGTTATAATGACAAACAATAAGTCTGAAACCTTCTTTTGTCTTTAGAAACCCAGATCTAACTGACTTTCACTGGGACTTGGAATTAAAAAAAAAAAAAAAAAGAAAATCCTTTAAAACAAGATTACAGAATCCTTTATAATGACAGCTTCAAAGCCATTCTGAACTGTGTGTCATCCAAGACTCAAATGATAAATACAACCAAGAAAATACTTAGCATATCTGAATAGCATCGTCTGGAGTCTGCCTTAAGAGAGTGCAAGAAGCAAGGTAAATCAGTTAATCTTTCCAGGTAAGAAACTGTTTTTTCCAGCTGCTCATCTCCCTGCTGTTTCTCTGAGAGTGATAGAGATCTGCCTCTTTCTCTGGAAGCCTTGTGGAGGCTGTTAACTGTTCAGAAGGGGTTGTTTGGGTTTACTTTAACCTGGTTAGTAGTCTATAGATCAGAAGTTGAATTAAACTAAAATATTTTAGCTTTTTGGGCTATGTTTGCCACCTTCTTAATGTTAAGGGTGTAAAAAGAACGTTTGGAGGTGTGGAGGGAGAAGCTGAGTGCTCCTGAGCTGTTCTGCTCAGTGGTGAGAGGGGTGACTTTCCCCTCCCTCCCACACCCCCTCTGCTCTCCCGCTGGCAGCTAGGAATGTGCTGCATAAATAAGCACAACTATATCTTGCCACAGTGATTCCACATAGATGCCAGAGTACAGAAGTTTCTGCATCAGCAGCCTGGGATCATAATAGACTGTAAGGTAAATTGAAAGCTGTTCACTTCCCTTTAAAGTGCTGTGTTTGAGTCGTGACGTTCTTCACAAACAATTAAATTTAAAACTATCTCTGGGAGATTTTGCTCTCTTCCAGAAATGAGTTAATAAGAATTTTCAATTTCTTGTTGTATGTCTTAGGCAGAGCTAGAAGCTATGAGAACCAGATTGTACTTTGTCATGTGTTACTCAATGCAGCATCTCTCCAGCCCACTGTGGTCTCTGGAATGTGTGATGGAGGCCATCTCCTCAGCTTTTCCTCTTGTTTGCCAGTGTCTGAACTTCAGCTGGAACCATAGCTCTGTTAGGATCAACTCTGTATATAATGAGAGGATTAACATTAATTTCTATAACAGTATTGGGAAATGGAATGGGTCACTGCTAATGTATGTACTGCCTGCACCTCCTGAGCCCTTTTGTTGATACCTGTCCTAGACAGAGAGTCAAAAAATGCATCTTTTCTACCTGGGGCATTATGCTTTACTTAATGCAATGCAAAGATTCTTCTTTTACTCTGGAATCTCAGACACTGGTCTTTGTTCAGCAGCAGACCTCTGTTAGGTAACAGGCTTTGAGGACTCAGTTATTTGATTCAGCATGTGATGAGTTTTATTTTCTAACGAACATTTCAGGTATGCTGTTCACCTGAAAGCAAATCCAAAGGTGTGCTGTTGGATTCTGTGTTAAAGGTCCAAAACTAAGGCTAATCGGACATTCTTTTTACTCTTGCAGAAATAGCATTTGGATCCTTTGCTCTGATCCTTTTCGTAATGTATAATAAAGTCATGGCTGTTACACTTGTATTCATTAAGTTCACTTTTGAAAGGGTGGACTCAGCTTTTTCAGATGTGTACAGGAAAGTGAAAAAATAGAGCCAAGATGCTCGATTCTTTCAAGTCACAATCCCAGATGCCTCCAAACTAGTTTGATGATCATTATCCTGCTGTAGTAGTTTAAGCACCTTATTGCTGGGAAGCTTTCTAAGAGTGCAATTAGAAACTCTGAGCTGTTAGTCTAAGCTGTGCTCTGCTTCTGTATTCTTGGTTGAGAGCATTTCACATTTTCTCTGTCAATTTTGAGAATCTTCTTCATTGGGCTAATGATGTTCAGATGCTCTTCAAACAGAGAGATAGTAACCTTGTGCTTCTCCTGCACTTTTTTTCTGGTACATTGGTTTAAAAAAAAAATTTTGGGGCTAAGAGAAGGCCTGAGAATAAATATACAGTTAAAAATATCAGTGTTTTGAAAGTGCTGGATAGTCAGACAAACTGTTGAAGGCGAGTTCTAGTACCAACAGTCACTGTGTTGAAATCACTTGGCTTTACTTCAGCACACAAATTCTCTAGTATTACTTTGGACTAAGTCTCAAGAATATTTCATTTTAGCAGGTTCTCACCTCTCTTGTTTTGTAATTTTGTAATATTTACTTGCAATAGCAGAATGTACAGAGTACACCAGCAGCTGATTGAGAGAGCTCGCTCTCCCTTGTGAACAAGAGGAAAAACGGTATCAGAAGAGACAAAAGGGCACCTATTTCAAGAATTAACTCTACAGAGCTAGGCAAACAGATCCCTGCTATCATCTCTGGATATCTGCACTGGAACAAACTATAGTTTTGAAAAAGAATTTTGAAATACTCAGGAATTACTAGCAGTACTGTGTGAGGAAATAACTTTTCATCGTGTAAGATGGAACCTGTAGTGGTTTGTTATTATGATAAGATCCTGTAGTAGGGTAAACACCATAAACTGCCTTAATGTCTACATATATGTAATAGATACTTAAGCAACATGCATATATATTTTATTGACCTGTTCTTCCAGCTCATTGAACACAGCTGCTGCTTCCTATCAGGGGAAAATGCACTGAAGGTAATTTGCAGAGAGAGATGATTGGTTGTATTAAACCCACCATGTGTTGTCTATTTTGCTTTGTGAAAGAGAAGCCATTTTATTGCAGATCTTTGCCAAAAGACAATCAGCACTAAGTGGGGTGAAGAGAGGAAGTGTCAGAGAAGTGTCATCTGATACAGCTAGTGGGGGAAAATCCTCTTCCAGTGTTGCTGGTCAGTAATGCAGAGGAACTGTGGGAAGAGCTTACCTGAGCTACCTTTATTTTCAGAAGTATTTTGTTTTCTAGCCTACACTGGCAGTGAGTGACTATTGATAGCAGTTTCTTGTCCTTGAATTGTTCATCCGCTTACAGGGGAAATGCAGAATAAGGTGTGTGTCAAGCACCCAACTCCTATTCATTTTAGAATCATACTAAGGTTCCTTATTCCTTGAAAGGTTTCCACCATAGTCCTTAAGTTTATCTTGTCACGTGTCCTTGTGAACCATAGCAGCTGGTATTAAATGCAAGGTGTATCTCACATGTAACAGTAAGGGTTTAAAGGGAACTAGCTGAATGTTGCCTCTCTTTGGTGAAGTCAGTTAATGTCACTGTGCATCTTTTACTTCCAGAAAAACAGAGTTTTGTTTTTTTTTTTTTTTAATGGGAGTTTTCATTTTCAAGTCAACATTCAGGAAATTTTCTGAGTTTGTGGATACAGTTTATGTTGAGAGAAAGAGATCCACCCAAAAATACTGTAGTATTCTATAGAATACTATACTGTAGATCCACCCATGAGTACTGTACATTCAGTGTCCATTAAATCAATCAATATAAGAAAAAAAATAAATTACTGCTGACTTCTCCCATGGAACCGGGTATTTTGTGAAGTAAGATTTAATTTACTGGTGCAAGTAGATGTCTGAAATCTACAGTTGTGACAAATGAATTTAATGCTGCAAAGAAAGGGCAAGAGAAGCCTATTGCTTTTCCTTCAGAAACAGGCCAGGGAGCACATCCTTTTGAAATGTGATGCTTAATGTTGCCCTGCACCTCTGCTTTACCTTCCTCTGCCTGCCTTACATAGTCCTTCACCAAAGAAATGTGTAAAAATTGCCATATTCTTAGACCAGTAACTTCTAAATGGAGAGTGCTGTTACTAGCTAGTAAAAATGACCTCCAGAGATATTGCTGTGGGCAATGTTGCACAATGGGTGATAAATGTAACTTTAATGGCAAATTCTTTATATGCAGAAACATAAAGATAATTTTATATCCTACCTGTTTTAACTACCCTGCCTCTACCTGTTTCTCTTAGAGCAATGAGAGAACAGTCTCTGTAATCTCTCATATTTGCAAAGATTTAAGAATAGTTGCTGGTAAGAAAAAAAGGGGTATTCATTTTCATTTATGTTACATTTTAAAAAAACAAAAACAAAAACAAAGCACCAAAATCCAAGTTGTTAGATACCTTCATGTCTAACTGGGATGCTTCCCTGTGTTCCTAATTCTTATAAAAGCAGAGAAAGCAAAATGCCATCAGCACCAGAGTGGCTTCTAGGCTGCATATCATTTATACAACTAGACATTCTGTCCCCGGGATGTAACAAAGAAGCAGCTGATTGAAGCATTAACATGTCTTGAGACCTTTTCACTAAAAGACACAAGGTCACTGCAGTGGCTTAGTGAATGTGAAGTTGATACCTGATTCCATCCTTCTTGCTCTGCCTGTGCCTTAATCCACTGACTATAGTACTTAGTCATTTTTGGAGGTGGGGGAGGAGGTGAAAACAGCCTAAAGAAATGAATATTTATGTACATATTTCTGTAATTTAAATTCACTCATTGAATCCAGCTAGTACATACAGCTTCCACCAGTGGGAGGAGAGGAATCTGTAGAAGTGCAAATACTGCTGGTGAGAAAGCTTTCTCCACGAAAATAGAAAGAAATGGAAGCAAACTTTGTGGTTAATAATGATGAATATCATCAAAATGAGTGCATACAGAGGAAACACAGACTCTTAAATGCTCTGCCTGTGTTATCCTCATGTTTTTCTTTCGCAGGAAAAACGATAAGCCAAGGCAGACGCACATTAATGCAGCCTAATGTACTGCTACATGTGTACCTGGACATAGAGCCTAAAAATACTGTTAATTCTCTCTTCTGTTGATCATTACTTAACTATAAGAAATACATGGCAAGCCCAGCTTGCTTACACAAGAGAGAGTGCAGACTTAATAAAGGAGAAAATGAATTTTGTACTAGCTGTTCCATCTTTAGCCTTCAGTTAATTGTACTTAAACCACTAATCAAAGAAAGAACAAAAAGGTTTTACTTTCTAATACATGAAGTGGTTTTCATTACAACCACAAACCGAAGCTGGGCTTGTCAGTGAAGCCCCTGACACTCCCACAGCCCAGGGAGGGGAAAAGCCTGTAGCCCATGGCTAACCAGGGGACTGCTTTGGAGAGCTGAAGCTGTCTCTCCTGACCTGTCACAGCACTGCTGACAAAGGGATGCAGCAGTCTCCTAGTGCACAAGAATCCAGAAGGATTGCAAAGAATGATTATCAAGGAAAACTAGAAGCTCTGCTGAGCTTACCCTGATGTCCTGAACATTTCTCTCTCTCAATTTTTATTTATTGTCTACTTATTTAGTATATCTAATGAACAACCTCAGTATGTAACCTCATAATGAAAACATTACAGAATATTTCATGCTTAGTTGGAGCTGAATTTGTCTCTTTGTTTAACCAAGACACACATTTATAGGGTTATTAGAAAATAATGCAGCCACTGTATATTTTAAAATAATTGCCTGACATTGAGTTTGAAACTATTAAAATTATGTGAATAACAGTAATTATATTATTGACAATGCATACTCATTCATACTGGTACTTTTATCCTTTGTGGCAATTTCTAGGAGCCACGGTTTCAAATTAAGCCTGTGCACTAACAGCTACATAAAACCAGTCCAAAGGCATGGACTTTGCCTCATAAAGCTTATGATCTAAGTATAAGATAACAGATGACAATAAGATGTGGCTGTAGTCATAACACAACCACAGTCTACATTTTGTTAACTGGGAAAGGAGTTGCAACAAAGGTGAATTTTAAGGGAAAAAAAGAGTGAGGATGATGTTCTTTATTTTTTATTATTGCAAGCGTGAAAGAAGTTGTAGAAGGGTGTCTTCTAAAATCAATTGCTGGGACGCTGGGTATTGACACCTACACTGATCTGGAGTAGGGCACCTGCTGTTGACAGAATTCCATGAGGATTCTGGAGCTCTGAGATCTATAGGGACCTTTCTGGTGACTGGCATAAACAGCTAATTAAAAGTTAGTTATTGGCAACCATAGCAGGGGATATGTCTGGTAACACATCTCAAAAATAAGACTGGAGAACACTATCGTATTCAGGAACTATCTAAATCTTCACTAGTCCTGTATTCTTTAATGTAACAGAGAATATTCAAGTCACTTAGAAAATAAAGATGTGTAGTAGCTGTCAGTACCTGGCCTGACCTGGAAGTCCTTCTCAGGAAAGGTAAGGCTCATTAAAATAGAAATTTACATAAGCTAATGATGTGGTCCCAGAAACCTGCTACTAAAATGATTATAAAGCAATGTTATAAACTATTAAATTTCAAGCCCCTGACAGCATGCATTGCCATCATAGATCCAGTGATCTTTCCATTCCCAGGCAGTGGATTTTCAAGGGGACATTCAAGCGTAGGTCCCAAGGACTCACGTGGTCACTGCTGCCACAGACCTGCTTTCCTTTCAGGGTGTTCCCCCACCAATCTTCAAATTTAACTACTTTTTAATTTGTGTCCAAGCATCACTTATATTGCAGTTCCTTCCCCATTCCTGGCCCTGGAGACATCTTCAGGGTAGTGCTTGAAAATAACAGCAAGCATGCTGCTTAATTTAGCCATTGCCTTTATCAAACCTGTTTGAAGGAGCAGTGCTGTGAGCCAAGTGTCCTATTGATCTCCAACACAGCAACAGGGGAAAGACGGGAGGGGGAAAAAACCCACAGCACGGCAGGTTTTGAAAGACAAAAAGTAATACTGTGGCAGGGTATTTTAGAATTCCAAATAATGAGTTCATTCTTAGGTAAAAACGGATATTCTAACACCAAAAGAAGTCATCTTGGTAACAGTCCTCCCAAAAGGAATGCTTCAGAATGTGAATGGGAAAAGCTGTTCTCCATGAGATTTCTAATACTGAAGAGGTTTTCCAAAGCATCACAGTTTTAAAGAATTTTTGAAAAAAAGTAAATTCTGAAAAAATGCAAAATGGGAAACATAATTTTCAAATTAATTTAATATAATCATGCTTTCCATCAGACATGCAGAACAGTAATTTGATCAGGAAAATAACAGGCAAAACAAACAGTCTTATGTTTAGAACAATCGGTGTATTTCCTGTTGTTTCAAAGTTTGCATTACAATACAAGAAAAGTAATACCATATCAGAAGCTGAAAGGCTCAACAGACCTGTGTTAACCACTTAGTAAGGAATTAAAGATAGACCGTAGAGTAGATGAAATAACAAAAGAACCTCTGTTCATTCCATATCTTTCTAAACTGATGTCTTCTCCTGGGCTTTTAATAGGTCCACAGTCCCTGGAGGCTTCTAGACTTCAAGAAGCTGAAATTAATCTGATGTAGGGGTTTTCACATGGATTTTCTTGTTGTGTATTATGATCCTTGCCAGCTGTTGCAAAGAACTACTTGTTTTCTGGTTTAGTTTACTCAGCTTGAGACAACAATAATTCAGTAAATCAAAACTTACTCACTAAGTGTGCTTTTTCATTTTGAATATTTCCCATTTTTGCTAAGTAGGAAGGTATGAACTTTTCATCATGAAAAATCAACATGACCTTTTACAGAAATCAGGTGCAAGCATTTCAGCATTTGGATGTTCTGGCATTTCAATAAAAGACAAATGAATTTTAACACAATATATCTTTAAATATGAATAGTAACATGAATTACTTTCCCTCACTTGGCTTGAAACTTATTCTTGTATTTTTATTATTACTTAGGTAAAAACTTGACCAGGAAAAAAACTGGGACATTTTAGGTAAATTCATTTCTGTTCATACCTTGAATGCTCCTCAGCAGCATTTAATATATAGTTGCTGTCAATAATTCTTGACTTTATTTGGTGTTTGCAGCATATGAAGGAATGTTTCTCCTAATAGAATCTGAAGTATGTCATTGACTGTTTAAAAAAATTTAGGATTTGGGGCTGATGTGATGGGCAGGGTCGTTACAGATAACCTATGTGGCTAACAGTAAACACGGAGCATGCAGAACCATTGCAGACTGCTCCTATTGCATAAATCTCTAACGAACATTATCCCAGCAGTGGCAGGGATTGTTGGTTCCCAAAGGATTGTGGCTTGATAGGAGAAACTGTTATGCACAAACTTGACTTTAGCGGTGTGACTTGACCATCTGGTATCACTGTAGCTGCCCAGCTGAGTACAGGTAAGGAGACTCTTGTATGTGTTGCTGGACTGGAGTTTAAGGGAGGAAGAAAGTTCTAGCAAATGGGTTTAGAGCAAAGGGTTAACCTACACAGGGTTAACACATTCCTGCAGCTTTAAGACAGAATGCCTTATCTGTTAGTTATTTGAATATATGTTGAATACACTAAATAATAAGAATTTTTGTCTTTTATTCTTCCTCTGGGCACGACTGAGATTGCCTGATTGTAACTTAAAGGATTTCCAGTGAATGGGTAGGGTATTTAGGATTGGTGGTTCTGGCACACCGAACTCAACTGTGGTTGAAACTCAAAGGAATGAGTTAAACAGCTCCTTCCTTGCTCCTTTATTGCTGAAAAGAGGCTCTTGGGAAGCCAAAATATTTACTTACACATGAACATGTTTAAAGAACATGCACTTTGAATTTTAGAGAATCAAGAACAAAATAATAGAAAAACACAGATTCCTTTTTGCCCGAGCTCTCACATCTATGTGGTGTGTAGCTTTGAAGTGCTGGCGTGTAAACCCCCACCCCTGAATCAGGGTTGACATATGGATGATGCCCACGACCAGGCAGGAGAGACCTTCCTTTTGGCTTTCTCTCAAGGCCTGGCCAAGGCTGGGTGAAAACCTATCAGGAGATCACCACTAGGTGCCCTGCCCTTAGAATTGCCACCAGGAGTCCTGCCTCTAGACCTAACAGCATAAAGGCTGGCTGTGCCCCAGGGACTGGGCAAGTTTGCTGGTGTGGTGGATGTGCTCTGTAGGGTTTCCAGTTATTGGAAGGGGTCCCCAGCTGTCCACTGCAAGTAGGGTTTCCAGCGATGGTGGGACGTCATCAAGACCAGGACAGAAAGAGGATTATTTTTGTAATGATGCTTTTCCTTGCAATTACTATGTGATTGAAATTAAACTGATGACCTGGCTTATTCTTTTCCCCTATGACCTGGCTTCTAACTCAGCTCATTCCTTTCTTTGCTACATCATATACCAGGGGTGAACACATGGTTTTATTTATTCCTCTGGTTGTTAGCCACCTCATAATTTTCCTACATACTTTGGAATGGGATGGTGAAGTCTTTCCTATATGTGTACTTCTAATGGTCTTAGCCTTCCTATTGGGACATGCAATCAGCAAGAGAGGCATACACTGCACAAGTGTGAGTACAGGTAAGGGCTAAAAGTGCTGTTAAGAATAACATTTGGTAATGAATTTTAGTTGCTAGATACGTTCTGAACTCTCAGTCAGTAACTGCTAGAGCCACAGCATCCCTTTGTTCACTCTGTGCTGTAAAGATTGTCTATCTTTTACAATAGAATTTCCACCGTTTTAGTTTACTGGAGTTGTGGAAGACAGAAAATAGCATTTCAGTAGATACTGTTTGCCTGTCATTCTTTCCAGATGGCTTCAAGCACCTTCCTTCAAAGAAAGAAATCCACGTCAAAGTAGTTACATGCAAGTCTTATGCACCAAAAATGTGTTTTTGTGTCTTCCAAATAGTTCTGACAACAAACAGCTTGTGTTTGAGGATATTCTGAGGAAATAACCTCTGCAGTTAAATGCTTGTACATCTCCCTTTGTGGTGGTTCAATCCTGCTGTTTTCACTTAAGGAAGAGCCTGGCTGGTTTACGTGAGCACGTGCTTGCACTGGTGCAGAGCACTGGCATTGGGTTCAGTGCTTGTCATTACCTGGTTTTTGCATGGGTTGGTTTT
This sequence comes from Merops nubicus, assembly GCF_000691845.1. NCBI lineage: Eukaryota > Metazoa > Chordata > Aves > Coraciiformes > Meropidae > Merops > Merops nubicus. The sequence continues at coordinate 120,639 of NW_008631712.1, forward strand.
CTCCTTTGTCAGAGGGTAATGTGCAGGCTAAGTTTGTGTCACCCAGAGCCTGCTGCTGCTTAAGTCATGCAGCGAAGCTATCAGTCCTGCCTGTTACATCTGTGGCAATTCTACCCAGAGGAGATGTTGCAAGACAGTGAGTCCCCAGTGGGATGTAATAGAATGGAAGCAGATGGTGAGCTGAAGAAAATTTCAGGGGAGGATTACATTTTCCAGTTACTGTCTTTTTGATTTCACTTTTATTGTCTGATGAATTGTGTCAGATTTGATCCTGCAGATTGAAAAGCTGCTTCTCAATGTGCTCCCAAATGTACATATAGAGTAAATGGCTGCTGCCAGTCTACTCTTTCAGAAACTTAATTTTTTAAATGCATATTAGGAAGGGTGTCTCGTTCTGTCATGTCTGCTCTGTGATTTTTACCTTCAGCTGAGGATTTTTTTTTTTCTGCCACACTTTATGTTAATGACCAGGTTTTCAGTAGGCTACAGAGTTTTGATCTAGATACTTATAATTTATCCTTTGACAAGGCTGGCAGGAAAACTTTCTCTTGCCCCAGCTTGATGCGGACAGATGGCTGGAACTGTGAAGGATGGAAGCTGCTGACTTCTGGCACCAAGGGCAAAGCTCCTGCCCCACCTAAATGCCTGCAACTGCAGAGCAGGTCCACTGTCCTCAAAGCTGAGGACAAGCTGGATGTGCTTTCAGGCAAAGCATCTAGGCCAGCTCACCCTGAGCTGTGTGGCAGATAACTCTTTGCTTTGCAGTTTTCAGGAAACTATCAAAGTAGAAGAGGCTGAAGTGAAGTCACAGGGTGTTGTAGGAAGCTGTGTCCTGTGCCATCCAGGAAGCAGTCTGGTATTGAAGCTGATCCATTTTGTACAAAACAGAGCACAAATTTGAGCATCTTCTCTGTAAATATACAGGGTAGTCTGGAATCAATGTGACTTTGTTCCTTCGCTCTTTGCTCCAATACTTTAGAAGAAAATAATTTTGGAGCTAGGGAGGACTTTTAATTCCACAGGCTAATGGTTTGGACAACTTCTAGGATGTGAGTTGCTTTGCCTACATGCAGCAGAGAGGTTTTAATTCTGATTCTCCAGTGCCCCACACAGTACGTTTGGCACCAGTGCCTCATTCCCCTTGCTTATTTTTGATTGTTTTCTAAATAAAAACCTCTTTTGATTGACAAGCAAGTATTTGTCAAATTATATTTGTGAAATAGACTGAAACAACAAAAAAAAGAGACTTAAAATTGTTTGCCTTCTAATACTAACACTGAAAAAGTTCACTCAACCATAACTTTTGAGGATTAGCTGTTAAAGTAAGGATGCTTCCCTCACAAATTCTAAGCAAGTATGTGACCTCACACAATAACTCTCACTTAAGACCATGCAGATGCTTGATGACAGGTTCAAACCTAGCACATGCTGAAAGGGCAATGCTGTATTTCAAAGACCCTATGGCTAAAGTGTTAGAAGCTGTGATACTCAAAACACTTGTAGCTGTGACTGAGACCAACGGTTTTCCTCCAGCTGGTGTGAAAATAAACCTTGTGCAAAATGATCAGCCCTCAGCTGAGTGGAGACTGGAAAGTCTGTATTGGTTCAAATTGGTGAATTAAAAGGAAACTTTTCCATATGGTCTGGAAACTCCCAGATCTTTCAGTCCATTATTATTTTTATTATTATTATTTTACTTGATTAAAACTGAAGAGAATGAAGAAATATCAGGGTTCTATTTACTGACAAAACACTTTCTATTCAATGCAGAAGTATTTTTTTTTCCTTACTGTTTCATCCTTTCAGCACCATTTTCACCCACGCTCAAGGACTGACTCTGTTGTTCTTCTAACCATGACTCCATGCTACAGACACAGTAACAGCCAAAGAAGATTGTTGAATGCACAAACATTATCTACATCCATCTTACCAATAAATGTGTCATGAGCCAATCCGATGCAATTACGTAGAGGTGCCATTTCTGCAATACCAGTGGATCGCTTTGATGGGCAACTTAATAAGACTTTAAGAATACTTTTTTTTCCCCCATAGATATCAATTATTTTCAGCAAAAGAATATTCTCTAGGTATTCATTAAAGAGAAAGTTGATAGTTTAACTTAAAAAAAAAACCAAACAAACCAGCAGTAGAAAATGTTTGGTGTGAATTGTGGGGAATCAGGACTTAAATCTTGGATCAAATTAAGCCCCTCCTCTAATTATGGCCAAACACTAATATGCTTACCCCCATATTGAATGTTGCTAGAGTTAATAGTAGGGTTTTGTTCCTTATTACAGAAATATCATTACTACTTTGGCGAATATACTTAGGCAAGTGTAAACTGAAACAGAGCTTTTCTATATCTTTAATTTCTATATGCTTATATCATGTTGAGTCTTATTTTTGTTTTCTCTCAGTTAAATGCTGTGTGTTGATTTTTCCATTATGGAGGACAAGGTTATAAAAGAGTGTTGACTTTTTAGAATTGAATTGAGGTATGATCAGTTTGTAAACCTGAATGAAGTTCATAGTAGGTCATGATGACAGTTTTCTGACTGCTTCCTTTTACTTAGTGTTGGCTTCTTTAGTCAGGCTTAGGAACTTATAAACGTTGTAAATACACATGTAAATGTAATGAACTTCTTTTCTGGACTGTTACAGCTTGTCTTCCTTTGGTATATTCAAAAAATTGCAATTTCATATAGTTCTTTGATCTTCTTCCCGTATTGATGTTGCAGATAACTGGGATATTCCAGCTACCTGCTGTTGTTGCAACTGAAGTACTGTGATTATGTGATTTAACGTTGGTTTGAGAGGGTACATGTTTAACACTTCTCATTTTAGAGTTATTTAGAAGGGTTGGAAGTTTCCAGCAATTCAGAATGTTTGACTCCGCTGCCATGTGCTACTTTCTGGAGCTTAAAAAGACAAGAGGCTCGTAAGTTTTGAGGGAAAAATGGACTGTGGAATTCATATCTGTATTTGTGAGAGACTGGCCAAGTTACCAGACAGCTGTATAGCCTTCACAAAGGCTGCTGCTCAGGCAGCTATGCTGCTGAGCCCATTATGCCATTTGTCATCTAAGGAATAACAGTAAATTGGAGGAAAGAGAAGACTTGTATTTAAAAAGGATAGAGAGAGGAAGTGTGGTTCCACAAACAGCACGGTGAGGAAGAAATAAGGTTGGTAAGAAGGGTTCAGAGCACAACCATCTCATAGTTATTTCCCTTCCAGATCAACTTTTGAAACCTAAGTCATAACTGATTAATTATATGCACCTTATTATCCTAGTTAGTAGTTTGTTAGAAAGATAGCTGTATAGACACTATTATTATTATTATTATTATTATTACTTTCTTGTGTAAGGGTGAATATTTGGCAATTCTCATCATCTTTCAATACTTACGGAAATCATGCTGCAAATGTGCACATCATTCTGTGTGTTCCAACTGTGCATTCATCCAGCACTGCAGCAGAAGGTGTAAACTTGCACCTACCCCCAGGGACAATCTGGTCTCACCCTGCTCGAGTCGGGTGCTGAAACTGCCCCTCTGTCACCCTGCATTCCATGCACTTGGGCTGTACATGGAGGTTCTGTGGGAAATGACAAAAGCAGACTGGGACAACTACACTTTGACGAGCACTGGAATTTAACAGTGTTTAGATGGAGACGGGTATTTAGTTTAACATTTTATTTATACCTTCATTAATCAGAGTCCAAACTCTTTTTTTGTGTTTCACCTGGTTTGCATTAATCCTATAGGATGGGATTACTGAAAGAACTATCTTGAGTTTCTCCTCCATAAAGGGAATTTGGAGTTGCATATGGCCAGTTTAGGAGCTCTTTCAAGCTTTTCTGGGTTCCAGCAATCTCCATGTTCTGAAAGCTCCTTAGGGTTTTAGCCAGTTTTATGTGTGTTTTTTTTCCCCTCTGGTGAAGCTGTAATAAGGCACCAAATCTCTCCGAACCGTTTTTCTACAATGAAATACAAGCCCAATGCTACATTGTGCTATCACAGCAATGTCAACACTATGTGATGAAGCAGTATAAAAACAAATTACAGCAGCAACAGGGTTTTTTTTCTGGAGAGAAGTAGGAAATATTACTTTTCTATGCATGTTCTTGATTTAGTGTAACTGCTGACTGAATGGAAACAGCTCTGGGGATTATCCCACCTGAATTTCAGGAATGCTGTGGTAGCCATCAGCCAGCTCTTACAAAGTTAATGGCAGTAGGAAAAGCAGAGCTCTCATCACATGTGGAAAAGCATTGGAAAGTGAAATTAAATTGCTTTTTTTCTTAAACAAGCCAGAATGGTTAGAGTAGAAGAATGCCATGATGTGACTCCCTGTGACCAACCATCAGGGCCATTGGTGTCTGTGCTTCTGCATGGCTGCAGTTTCTCTAGGCTGTTAAGACATAAATACCTCTAGAAATGCAGGGCTCAAAAGTTATGTTTCTAGCTTTTTCAGTAAGCATGTGAAAATCCCACATCAGGATTGCACCGTGCAGTTCAGTATTTCTGTCGTAACCTCATCTGAGTGTGTTCTTTCCCCTTTCCCATGCTTCTTAACGTGCACAGAAGAATTGGGCCTGACTTCTGTGAGGCACCTTAAGCAATTGAAGGTAATACATCTCTGTTTCCCTCTCACTTGGAAAAATAAGGTTCTTTTGAAATCATTAGATAATGCTATTGCTTTACAAGAACCACATAATATTTTAGCAGCAGGGTTCTTCTCAGTAGTGGTTGAATAAGCGTGGAAATACTGGATTTAAAGTGACTGTGGTTTATAATATTGCAGGTAAGTGCTACTTCCACTCTCCCCATGAAAATGATTTCTTTTAGAAACTTCAGAACTACTTTATTTCTATCAGTCTACACTATTTATTTTAACATGTGTGCATCTTTGTTTTTGAACCTCGTAACTGAGTACATTGTGAATTATGTACATCTGTTTTTCTGATCCCAGTGTACATAAATTGTATAGATAAAATCCAGAAATAGAATCCATAAATTTTATTATGCTACAATTTGCTATACAATGTAAAACCCACAATAGACCTCAACATAAATACTTTAGGATTTTATAGGAAGCTATAAAAGATATATGTAAATCCTTTCTTTAGTATAGTGCAACCTACATTCCTTGAGCCGTTTGTTTCTCTGGCAAGAGACAGAGGTAATTTACACTGGCAAGAGACAGAGGTAACACTGACCACATAGTGAGTGAATGGATGAATCTGTGGACTTCTTGAAATTTGGAAAATAATACTTTCAGTGGTATTTTTCTGTCCTCTTTCTGCCTGTTTTAGAGTTGTCCCTTTCCATTCACCAGGGTCTCATAACCTCATATTTGTTAACATTTATTAACTTATAAAGTTTACGTTCCCTTGTAAAGGTCTTTAGTGTGAAATCAAAGCACATCCTCTAGTAATCACAATTTTGGAATGAGTGAAAACCACCTTGACAGGGCCATTGTAAAGCACATGGATGTAAAGAAGTGAGAATATGGAAAAAGCAATAACCCAACTTAGCCCTCAGCAAAGTACAGGCAAGAAACAGAATTTAGCTGCAGTACTTTATTGTGGGAAAATCCTTGAAATTTATACTGTTTATGACTGCACTGAAAAATTAAAGAGGGTAGTGAAAATATATCACTTAGTGATAAAGTTAAAATAAAACATCTGATACTATTCCTCTGTAGGACAATAACCTTCCTCATATGTAGAAAATTTTAATATTTCTTGATGAAAACATATTTGTGACTTAAATTGAACAGTAGGTCACTGAGTATGTTTGACTGCTGATAAATGCAAGGTGCCAGAGTAGTTAGAATGACTGGAATTCCTGGGCACAGAAAGGGTAAAACTAAGCCCGAACCATCAGCCTCAGAGCAGTGTTCTGCCAAACAACCTGAACCAGAGCTGCCAGTGCTGGAAAGTACATGAGCTGTCTTCAGTCACGAGGAGGGAGGATTTCTTTAGGAGTAAATGTTAGGTGGTGAAATTGTGCTCTTGTTGAGCCTCTAGTAGTGTACATACCTAAGAGAGAAGTAACAAGACATAAGCAAAACAGTTTAAGGGCAACCAAGTCTATATCAAGAGAAATGAGTTTTCATCACAGCATAATTATGAAGCCTTAAGTCCTGAAAAATACACACACATATAGAAACACACACATACATGGGCACCCACGGAAAAAAGGAGAGGAAGAAAGAAAGGAAAAAAAAAACCCAAAAACCAAAATCTAAAAACCAGTCCTTGTGAGTTACCAGTTGTATGCAAGCAGGTGGATTCTCTTATCATACTGGAGAGAACAGGGAAAGTAAGTGAGCTCTAGCTCCAGACTGTCAGGTCTTGTACGCAGTCCTGAGGAATCTGATATAAAAAGCATCTCTTGATAGCCCTCCTTGGTCTCTGTAAATAATAGACATGAGTGGCACTTGTTCTGTAAGGCTGTGTAGCTGTCATTAACAGAACATTTATTTTTCCTTTGGACAGGCCTAAGGTTAAGACAAAAATAGACTCTCCTGCATCTCTTTTATCTGTGACATTGTGTATTTTATTCAGTTCTTTAGTATGAGGTCTGTTGAAGTCAGCTTGTTCTTAATGTCAGGGTTTTCTGTGATTTTATTGGAAAGAGGCAAAACCCCTAAGAAAAGCCTTCAGAATGTATTAGTAATTAAAGTTCCACATAATCCAGGCCTTCTATCAAGGGTGTAGAAATTAATTCTTTTAGTATGTATTTTTTGCAAAGCTGTGAACCTTGGTTAATTTTAGAAATTCTGATGAACTAAAATAGATGTCCTCTGCTTTAAAGTCAGATGACTCAGATGAACCACAGGTCTTGCTGCTTTTCAGGGCTGCCTTGGTATGGAGGTTCTGACTTTTAAAATGGGCTTCACTGTTGAAATGGAAAGCAGCTACATTTGGCTTTTTCTTTTTTTCCCCCTGTTGAAACATTTTTCTGCTGTATGCTTTGAGCTTTTATTGAGAAACTCTGAAGGTACTATTGTGATGTCACTAGTTAGTGATTTGGAACATGTAATGAAGGAATTCTGTTATATGTTTCTGAGAACCTCTTGCCTTCTTTGGCCCATGCCTCGTGTAACTACTTTATACCATATTTCTATTCCATCACCTGACTGAAACTGGTAAGGTGTGGGCAGGCCTCTGGTTTACTCTCACTCACTGAAGAGGTGGTCTTGCAGGGATGTGCAAGGATGAAACAATAGGAGAACTGGGATTCAGAAAAATATCTTCCAGTCGAAACATCCCCAAAGCCTGTCATGCCATCTTTGGAACCTCCATTCCCCAAAGCTGTCAAAAATCTAGATTTCAATGACTGTGGTCTGATTTTTTTTCAAAGCATGTGACTGTGTGTCCTGCTAACAAGCACAGGATTTGAATATTCAGCACATCTTGAAGTTATTCTGGGTCCTCTTACTTATTTGGATATGTGCCTGAAGAGTGGCAGAAAGTGAAGGAAAGATTTGTAAGCCAAACCTATAAGAAGTTGGAGTAAAAATATTTTTTTCCCCTCTTTTATCATTATTCTTATTAGGCAGCCTTTGAAATTTAGAAGAACAATGAGATTGTAAGTTCCCACTAGATTTTTGGAGGGAAAATAGCTGTGATTTGGAAGAAAAAAAAATAAGAAAAATTGTTAGGAAAAAATTTTCTGGCTCTCTAAAAGACAGAGGGACAGAGCAAGCACACATGTGAAGCTGAAGGGATGTAAGTTCCACTGCACGTACAAAGTCTCTTCTTGCATCTGGCTCTAGTTCTCCCACCAGACCTGTCGTTTGGACCTCACTTTTGTAGCACTGGAAGAGTCTCAGGCCCTTAATGAAAGAACACTTTGGAACCAGAACTCTGAAAAATATTAGGATTGAAATAAATTACAAATATGGCTTTAGAATATACAACAGACTGGTTCCTGTAGAAAATAGTGTCACTATATTGGAAGTCTTCCCTGGAAACCTCAACTTGCCTGTTTTGTTCTGTAGAAATGATCCAGTGTTTGTGGTTGCATTACAAGGACTAAAGTGTGATCATTTATTTTGCTTTTTATTAAAGCTAGAACGTCAGCTCACAAAACAGATTCCATGCATTCAAATCAGGACATCCCCTGCATCATTCTCCAGAGCACTTTGTGCCGATACCAGAAAACAAACACTAAATTTTATAGAGCAGTAACTCTTAATTTTCTGTTACTGGTAAGAGCATACAGACTTCTCTGCTTCTAAAATATTTTCCTGTAGTAAATTGTTTCCTGAACTCTGCACTGTGTTTATCCTTTAAAAACAATTTAGCCTATAAAAACTGCAAAAACATAGAGATAGCTATGTTCTAGCTGACTGAGAGCATCAAGCACAAAGAAGGGAGTTGATTCCACTCTTGCCTGCCATACAAGCACCTGTAATTTCTCTCCCACTTGTTGATGTTTGGGTGCACCTGTCTGTTCCTGTGTTTCATGACAGGAGCTTTAACTGAAATTGTATTTTGAGTTTGCGAATGGCACTCATTGCAATTACTGTGTAACACTTAATTTGAATTCATGTAATTATTATTTTAAAATACTTCACATGTTCTGATTTGAATTTTTGATTTAGGAAACACCTAGATTTTCAGTCTGATTCCCTTTGGATCACTAAGGATGGGGCACACATTTTAATCTTTTGGATTATTTGTATACAACAGAATTTTCCCAATCGAGACTCCAGATTATATGCTGGTACTGCCACGTGCAAACCTGTGTTCAGTCACACAATAAAATAGTTGAAATTTCAGGTCCTTTAATAAGATAATGTAGAGATAAATACTTTGAGTTACAAAGTACAACTGCAGGATACATTTCTATGCCTTTTTCATGTGCACGGTTATTAAAAATGTCTAGTTGTGCATAGATACAATTTTGTATTATTTATTTCAGAAAAAGAAGTATCTTTATATCAAATTTAGAAGTAACTTTACAGCTTAAAAGCAAACTCTACGGATAGAATGCTAGGAATTGATTAAACAGGTATGGTTTAAAGAGCTGTGGATCAAATCTCTAGCTGGCTGTGGCCTCTAGATGAGCTTGTAAGAGCTGATATTTTATTATTCTTTTCCTGTAAAAGTATGGGGTTGTCCTTTGCATCCAGGGCCTGGGGATGCCTGTCTCTTGTGGATGGTTACAGTCCTGGTGTCCTGATATGCTGGCTGTAGTGAGAGTAAGTATTACTCTGGAGCAGACCCTAAGGTATCACCAGGATCTTATCTCAGGACAGCAAGCCTGGCCAATGTCTAAAATAATAAGGCAGACACAATTTTAACACAATAATTTGGACAGCCTTACTTTGTTCAGTCCTTCTCCAAATGTTATAGAGAGGAATGAGGTAGTTATCTGTATTCTGTTATTGAAAGGCTGTCTTCCTGAAGAAAATCTCAAAAAGATTTTAATTAAGTTAAACTAATATACAAGCTGAAGTATAGAATGTGCCCTAAAGAATTTTTAATATCAAATGAGCTCATAGCATCTTCTAAAATAAAGATTGCTATAGGCAAGTTAATACTGCTTCAGTAAAGAAATAAAACAGAATTGTGCAGTTTGTTATAGAGGTCTTGAATACTTAGCTCTTATCAAGTCCAATTTTCTTCCTGTCTCTCAAGTAAACCATGAATGAGCCAAATCTCAGTAGAGATGTGTCTTTAATGTCTCTGAGAAAACAGTGTCCTCACTGCAGAGAAACTCCCAGGTTCCCTGCTCTTGATGCATAAATAAACTTAATCCTTACAGAAGGCCACTGTTGCATCTGGTACCACACCAGGTAGCTTCTCTGGAGCAGTGTGTGAAGCCTGTTCATTAATCTTAATTCAGGAAAAAATACCCTTTGCCTTTCTTGTATTTCAGACTAGCAAGTAGCCTGTTAACATCATCCACTACTGTGTTTCTCTTGGCAATACTGTAACCCCATGGAAAGCAAATCATACTGTGAGAAAATACTAATAGATTCTCTGTAGCAGGACAAGTTTGTCGATCTTTGGTTTATCATTTGGGAAGTTATGGTTCCTTGAACTTGTTCTTCATCTGTTTCTGCTGCTGCTTCCTGTACATTTGCTTACAAGGACCAAGTTTTTCTCAGTCTTTTTTTTTTTTTTTTTAAATTATTTTTCCTTTCCTAACCTTGTGAATGGCCTATATCTCCATGCCAAAGCTCACCCTTTTCTTAAGTGAAAATGATCGATTGAGCAAGAATGACAAAGGAACAGTTTATATGTCCTGACAACCTTAACTTCTGCAAGGGTTTCCCTCAAGGGATTGGCACAAATTTTATTCTGTGCAGGAATTTAGATACCTATGAATCCAGTGAGAATTTGGAACTCCTACTATATAGCCTGAATAACAGTTAGTTAAAAACAACAAACCCAGAGTTCTTTTTGATTTTTCTGCCATGGAATACTTTGAGGGACAGCTATTCCTTTCTGGTTTGTGCAGATGGCATGATTTTGGCAGGTGAACCTCAGCATTATCAAATACAAACTCACATACTTTTGTTTGAAATGTTAAGAAATAAGATGAAACACCATGAATATACTTTCTTCAAAACCATTAATTATTCCTACATCTGCATATACTTTGATGCACATGCTACATAATTCTGTAGTGGTTTAAGAATATTATTACTGATTTTGCTCTATCATTTAAACATACTGTTTTCCCTTAGTGTGTTCCCTGTACATTTTTATTATTAAAATGAGCATAGCAACCTTTTTGAAATTGTCTCTTGTTAAATCAGTTACACTTTTAAATATAATGAGCTGTTAAGGCCAGATTATTGGGTGGTATGGCAAGGTGACTTGGCTAAGATGGGGGACTTGTGCCAGCTTATACCTACAGAAGTTCTGAATGTGAAACTTAAGACAATTATTTCTTAAAATTTTTGTGTCCAAATTTAGGCAGAGAAGTTGCTCAAGTAGAACAGATGTGTAAGTGACACTGACTTTCACAGGTTTCTAAGTCATGAAGACTTAGAGCAGTTTTGCTCCTAGATCTCTAGATAGAAATATGCTGGGAGAAATTAATGGCTTTGAAAATAAAAGACCCAAGTACAGTAGTATCCTTGAAAATGCTCCCTTCATAAGTCAGCATCTAAATGGGAGCCGGTCTTCCTACTAAATAGCTTTTCAGCTGCTTTCTTATCATAGTAGTCCTTAATTAAAATAGTTCAAAGGAGTTGGGTCATAAAACTGCATTTTTTTTTTTTTTTTAACTAAAATTTTTTTGCATTCATCAAGGCTTGATCAGTTCTCATAACTTAGCAGTTGAGTCAATAATATTATTTTCACTCTGGTGAAGCACACATTGAGAATGCCATAAGCAATTATTTAATCTTTGTATCTCAGGGTTAGTTTAGGACCACAGTGGTCTAATTAAAAAGTGCTCCAGTGTATCATCGATTTCTTGATATGATGAAAAAGTCCTTAATTCTGCATTACTTAGAAAGCTTGGCTATCAACATTGGTTTCAACAAAACATTGAAGAGTAGAGAAAGAGACAAACAAGTCCATGCATGCAGTTTGTAGGGATAGGAAGGGAAGAGAAGAACCAAGAAATATAAGAAAATGGAGAGGTGAATTTAACTCACAGGGAAAACAAGATCTCTGATATCAGTTTAAAATACTTCTTCAATCAGCCAATCTCACTAAATTCTGAAGGAAGGTTGGTTTTTACTTTCCTAAGGTAAAGCTTTGCAGGAAGCACTGCATTGCTAGCATCAAGTCTTCAGTGATCTATTTGCTTGTCAAAACATCGACATCACAACTTCATTGTATTGCCTTACAAATGACCTCCTCTTAGCCCTACTTTCTGTAGTTTAGAGTTTTATTCATTTGTCTTGTTGCAATCCTATTTCGGGTTTAGATTTCCACTTCTGTTGAAAATATAAGTCCAAGTAGTAGTGTAAAAAAGCTCATAACCTCATTCATAACTGTCGTGACCTTTAATTCATAAGCCATAGCTCCAGGATAGCTGCAGTTAATGGTCTCTTCAAGAAGCTCCTTCAGTCTGACTAAAAATTCGTAAGGTAATGTTGATTAGGAAATGGAAAAGACTAAAGTGAGAAATGAATTGGAAAATAGAATTTTTCCTCCTCTTCTAGGAGAAAAAATAAATCTCACCACTGTAGTCTTTTATTATTATTTCCATTTGACTGTCCTACAGCATGTCTCTTGCTCCTATACTGCTCTGTAATTTTGTGCTTTATTGTATTTTTACAGTACATGACAAGTAGGTTTGTTATGGAGTCTGGAGACATGAAAGGATGCCATCTACTTGTATAACTCTCAGTAAAGAATAAGATGTAAGAAAATCAAATAATAAGTGTCAAGCTAATCAGGTGAAATATTCTGCTTTCAAACGTTTTAATTTCTGTAAATAGTGAACAGCACATGAAGCTGCTGTTCACTTCAATACTCTTGCTTAGTCATCACTTGAATTAGTTTCCATAGACCAAAAAAAAACCGTTTGCCCTGGTACTGTTAATGAAAAACAAGATGAAACTTACAAAAAACTATGGGAATCTCACTCTGATTGTCTTTGTGTTTATGGACTAAAGCAAAAAAGAACTTTCTTATTTCTTTGGAGTTAAATCTGCACCTGCCTGATTAGAAACCAAATTAGATACCTTCTGTAGGCTAGAATAATCTCCAACTATTTAATCCTGGAGAATTTCAGAAAGCTGAGTATATGCAGGGTTTATAAAGAAAAAATGTAAAACTAAATTAAGAGCTCAAATCTCCTCATCTTCTCAAAATTCCTCTCTTGGTCCTTAAATTTCTGTTTACGCCCAAACCAGCTCCACTGCTGAAGGAATGGCAGGTGTTGAAGTCAGCGCCGTCAGTGTGATGTGCCAGTAGAGCCTTTATATTTTTGCATCTTTTCCCACATATCAGCAATTGCTTTGACACGTTAAAACAAATGCCACCAAACCCACTTTTACAAATTTTGCTTGTACTCAGATTCTTAGTATACTTCTGCTTCTTGCCTTTTCTATAATAATATGCTAAATTCTTCATTTCAGCAGTGTTAGAAGATTATCAAGCCTCTATAAACTGGGAGGATGCATCTTCTAGTTCATAGTGAATGCAGGATCTCTCACTTTGTGTGTATTGACTCTCTCCCCAATAATTTACACAACCTTGCATAGCTGGACTTCACACAGAGCATCAGTAGTAACATCAAATGCTTTAAATCACCTGTTTTAGAAAGAAAGCTGATTTCTCATAGCCTCACTATATGTAGGACATGTTTCTTAGAACAAAGAAGTGTAGCTTGGTATAGCTCGTGTAGAACTGTTTCCCATATTTCCAGATAATTTGTTTGAAGATTTTAACAGCTCCTTTCTTGCTCCTGGCTCACCTTGTCAAGCTGCTTAAGTCCACAGGACTGCAGAGTCTCTTATAAGCTCTTAGCCCCAAGGATTCAGACAAAGATCTGCTTCCAGCTTTGCACCAAGCTGGGTAACATAGCAACCCCTCCAGCAGGCTGCTGCCAGAGGTGCTGAAAGTCACCCTTACCTTCAGGTTCTGCCCTTTTACAGTTCCTTACAGAGCATTAAAGAGGGGGAAAAAAACCAGAAATTTTGTTATTTTGTTGCTAAGTCCAGAGTGTTCTAAATTGTACTGACTCTTTGGTCAGAGTTCAGTGCAACAAACTGTGTAGGG